>NC_057400.1:50901307-51148221 GCF_019320065.1 Cervus canadensis | reverse complement strand
GTGAGTGATCACACCATTGTGATTATCTGGGTTGTGAAGATCTTTTCTGTACAGTTCTTCTGTGTATTCTTGCCACCTCTTCTTAATATCTTCTGCTTCTGTTAGGTCCATACCATTTCTGTCCTTTATTGAACCCATCTTTGCATGAAACGTTCCCTTGGTATCTCTAATTTTCTTGAAGAGATCTCTAGTCTTTCCCATTCTGTTGTTTTCCTCTATTTCTTTGCACTGATCACTGAGGAAGTCTTTCTTATCTCTCCTTGCTATTCTTTGGAACTCTGCATTCAAATGGGAATATCTTTCCTTTTCTCCTTTGCTTTTCGCTTTTCTTCTTTTCACAGATATTTGTAAGGTCTTCTCAGACAACCATTTTGCCTTGTTGCATTTCTTTTCCATGGGGATGGTCTGATCTCTGTCTCCTGTACAATGTCACAAACCTCCGTTCATAGTTCATCAGGCACTCTATCAGATCTAGTCCCTTAAATCTATTTCTCACTCCCACTGTATAGTCATAAGGGATTTGATTTAGGTCATACCTGAATGGTCTAGTGGTTTTCCCTACTTTCTTCAATTTCAGTCTAAATTTGGCAATAAGGAGTTCATGATCTGAGCCACAGTCAGCTCCTGGTCTTGTTTTTGCTGACTGTATAGAGCTTCTCCATCTTTGACTGCAAAGAATATAATCAATCTGATTTCGGTGTTGACCATCTGGTGATGTCCATGTGTAGAGTCTTCTCTTGTGTTGTTGGAAGACGGTGTTTGCTATGACCGGTGTGTTCTCTTGGCAAAACTCTATTAGCCTTTGTCCTGCTTCATTCTGTACTCCAAGGCCAAATTTGCCTGTTACTCCAGGTGTTTCTTGACTTCCTACTTTTGCATTCCAGTCCCCCATAATGAAAAGGACATCTTTTTGGGGTGTTAGTTCTAGAAGGTCTTGTATGTCTTCATAGAACCATTCAGCTTCAGCTTCTTCAGCATTACTGGTTGGGGCATAGGCTTGGATTACCATGATATTGAATGGTTTGCCTTGGAAACAAACGGAGATCATTCTGTCATTTTTGAGATTGCATCCAAATAATGCACTTCAGACTCTTTCGTTGACCATGATGGCTACTCCATTTCTTCTAAGGGATTCCTGCCCACAGTAGTAGATATAATGATCATCTGAGTTAAATTCACCCATCCCAGTCCATTTTAGTTCGTTGATTCCTAGAATGTCGACGTTCACTCTTGCCATCTCCTGTTTAACCACTTCCAATTTGCCTTTATTCATGGACCTAACATTCCAGGTTCCTATGCAATATTGCTCTTTACAGCATCAGACCTTGCTTCTATCACCAGTCACATTCACAAATGGGTATTGTTTTTGCTTTGGCTCCATCCCTTCATTCTTTCTGGAGTTATTTCTCGACTGATCTCCAGTAGCATATTGGGCACCTACTGACCTGGGGAGTTCCTCTTTCCGTGTCCTATCTTTTTGCCGTCTCATACTGTTCATGGGGATCTCAAGGCAAGAATACTGAAGTGGTTTGCCATTCCCTTCTCCAGGGGACCACATTCTGTCAGACCTCTCCACCCATGACCCGTCTGTCTTGGGTGGCCCCACACGGCATGGCTTAGTTTCGTTGAGTTAGGCAAGGGGCGGCGACCGAGAGCGCCAGGCTGCGATGGTGCAGGAGCCGCCGAAGAGGAGCTACCCCACGTCTGAGGTCAGGGGCGGCCGCGGAGAGGAGCTACCCCAGTCCCAGGAGCGGCGGCTGCGCGGGTGCAGGAGGGCCGAGGGAGCTGCTCCACGTTCCAGGTCCGGAGGGGCGGCCCTGAGGAGATACCCCTCGTCCCAGGTAAGGAGCAGCGGCTGCGCTTTGCTGGAGCAGCCGTGAAGAGATTCCCCACGTCCGAGGTAAGAGAAACCCATGTAAGACGGTAGGTGTTGCGAGAGGGCATCAAAGGGCAGGCACACTGAAACCATACTCACAGAAAACTAGCCAATCTGATCACATGGACCACAGCCTTGTCTAACTTATGGTTACCAATGGTTAAAGGGTGGGGAGGAATAAATTAAGAGGATGGGATTAAAACATACTCCCTACTATACATAAGATAGATAACCAACAAGGACCTATTGTATAGCACAGGTCATTATACTCAGTATTTTGTAATAACCTAAAATGGAAAGAATCTAAAAAATAATGTGTGTGTGTGTGTGTGTGTGTGTGTGTGTGTGTGTGCATGCACGTGCGTCTCCCCAGGTGGCGCTAGTGGTAAAAAAAATCCCCTTGCCAATACAGGAGATGTAAGAGATGTGGGTTTGATCCCTGGGTCAGGAAGATCCCCTGGAGAAGGGCATGGCAACCCACTCCAGTATTCTTGCCTGGAGAATCCCATGGACAAAGGAGCCTGGCCGGCCACAGTCCATGGGGTCACAGAGAGTAGGACACGACTGAGTGACTTAGCACAGCACAGCACGTGTGTGTGTGTGTGTGTGTGTATACACACACACATATTTACATATAACTGCATCATCTTGCTGTATACCTGAAATTAACACAACATTGTAAATCAACTATCTTTTGATAAAATTTTTTTCAGAGAGAGAAAGAGGGAGCTTTTAAAAATATAAGTGGGGTTTTATTGTACATATTTGTTCTGTATATTGCTTTTTTCTCTTAACAGTATATCTTGGAGATCTTTTCATATCAACTCATATTTATCTAGTTTATTCTTTTGAATGGATAATATTTTAAGACTAACAAATTATTCAGTTCCCTATTAATGGACATTTCTGTTTCAAGTTTTTTTGCTGCCATTTATAAGGCTACAGTGAACATTCTGATACTTAATTGTTCTTATCAGTTTCCATAAGATTGCCAAGTAGGAAAGGAAGTAAAAGATTTTTAAGTCACTAAATCTAAGTACAATAGGACACATTTTGTCAGTACAACCTAAAGAAAGCTAATGAGAAAGAAATGAGTTCTGCAGAAAATTCTCTCCATCTCCTCAATAATTAAATCCTTATTGGGATATTTCTCTGCAGTGAAGACAATAAGATTCTTACAGAAACTGAAGTCTGTTAATGCTTTCACAGTTTGTTTTGTTGTCCCACACCCCTGCCCATTAAGTAATCACTTCTCCTCCAGAAAATAAAGATGACTTAATGACCACTGAGTTTAGAGGGATTTTTTTTTCCAGCTATCTCTTTGGGATCTACCACCATAACAAAACAACTATGAGAAGAGAGAAGAATGAGAAGAAACACTAGCATCACTGTTCATTTTCCCTGATTGAGATCAAAGGACTAATGGGGGATAGAGAGGAATGAAAACAGAAGGGGTCTGACACCCTAAAACACATTTAGAATCAGCATAAAGGCAATAGTAATGAATGGAAAGTAACTGAAAATGCATTTTATAGGCTGGTTTGCATATGTTATTTTTCATTAATGCCACAAATGCCTGAATACATTAGAAATGGTTCAGAGAGTCCTCCTTGGTGGTTCAGAGTGTTCCTCATCCTCCTGCAGTGCTCTTTAGTGATTCTTTCAGTATTAATATCAAAGGGCAAGCATCCTCATGTATAGGTTGTACTTTCTATACAAAAATGGGGCTCAGGTGAGTGACTGCCAAGGATTTAGGACAAATACATTTCTATGAGTAAGTCACACTATCTTTTCTGTGACTAATTCACGGAAATATATATTTTTCCATAGTCCTATTCTCCTGTCTCTTCTGAAATTCCTAAGATTCTTATTGTTTTAAATGATTCTTACTGTTTTCTCTTTTTTCTTTCAGGACTTATCTTGTGTATCCTCTTATAATCGCATAAAGCTCAATGATCTAAGTAGATGGGACATCAGACTTACAGGACTCCAGGGTGATTTTGCTCTCCTAAGTCTTACTTTTGCTATGAAAACATTTTTTTCAACATCAAGTTATTTTTAAAAGGAAAGGAACAAAAATTACAGGATGCTTATCTTTGATTAAAAGTGTTCCAAATTATGCAAATTTATAAGATAAAGACTTACAGTTTATATTAATCATTATTTCCTTTGATTTCTAAGCATGTCTCTTTGGGTCCATGCTTGCCTTGTGAAACAATGTATCCCCCACAAGTTAGACAGGTAGCCAATGCATAATAGGTATTTAATTCTGTTGAAAAATGGATAAGTATTTTTCAACAGAGTTAAATGGGGTCCTGAAGCAAATTTCTGATGTCCCATCTACTTATATCATTGAGCTTTACGGGATTATAAGAGACACACAAGATAAATCCTGAAAGAAAGAAGAGAAAACAGTAAGAATCATTCAAAATAATAAGAATCTTAGGAATCTCAGATGAGGCAGGAGAATAGGAATATGGAAAAAATATATTTCCATGGGTAAGTCATGAATAAAATTTCAATGACATAAAATGATATTCTCAAACATGAAGGTATTAATGATCTATAGCTGAAATGAAAAATGTCATCTTCAGGTTGTAAAGGAGCCTACCACAAGGCTTCCACTTTAACAAGACTTGACTTGGGTCATTCTAGTATGCTAAGCCCGAGGCTGAGCCTTTCGATGCATTATTCGTCCTTGGTTCCTATGATGTTGTGAAGGATGTATGAAAGTCTTAATTTCTAAGTGAGCACACTAAGCCCAGAAAAGCTCAATAACAAGTCCAAAGGCCACAAATTACAAATGAATGAAATTGATTCAAACTGAGGTCTTCCGGATTCCAAGTCCTGTGTTTATAAATACTACCAGCTCTTTGGATGTAAGCAAGGAAAAAGTCAGGGACCACATTTTCTCCTGCTAAACCAAAAAGTTATAAAGTTGTGATGTTGCTGGAGAGGGTGTGGAGAAAAGGGAACCCTCTTACACTGTTGGTGGGAACGCAAACTAGTACAGCCACTATGGAGAACAGTGTGGAGATTCCTTAAAAAACTGGAAATAGAACTGCCATATGACCCAGCAATCCCACTCCTGGGCACTCACACTGAGGAAACCAGATCTGAAAGAGACACGTGCACCCCAATGTTCATCGCAGCACTATTTATAATAGCCAGGACATGGAGGCAATCTAGATGCCCATCAGCAGACGAATGGATAAGGAAGCTATGGTACATGTACACAATGAAATATTACCCAGCCATTAAAAATAATACATTTGAATCAGTTCTAATGAGATGGATGAAACTGGAGCTTATTATACAGAATGAAGTAAGCCAGAAAGATAAACACCAATATAGTATACTAACGCATATATATGGAATTTAAAAAGATGGTATCGATAACCCTATATGCAAAACAGAAAAAGAGACACAGATGTACAGAACAGACTTTTGGACTCTGTGGGAGAAGGCGAGGGTGGAATGTTCTGAGAGAATAGCATTGAAACAAGTATACTATCAACTGTGAAACAGATTACCAGCCCAGGTTGGATGCATGAGACAAGTGCTCAGGGCTGGTGCACTGGGAAGACCCAGAGGGATGGGGTGGGGAGGGAGGTGGGAGGGGGGATCGGGATGGGGAATACATGTAAATCCATGGCTGATTTGTGTCACTGTATGGCAAAAACCACAACAATATTGTAAAGTAATTAGCCTCCAACTAATAAAAATAAATGAAAAAAGAAAAAAAAAGTTGTGATGTGACATTTCTGAGAAGCCTAGTTAGTACACAGATAAAACAATAAGAGATAAGAATCTGAATACTTCAGGGAGTAAAGGAGAATCTTGAAACAATTAAAAATGTTTTCAATTTACCCAAGTTTAATATTAGAAGATCCATTGATGTAATTGACTATATTAACAGATTAAAGAGGAAAAACCGAAGTCACATCTCAACATACACAAAAAATATCCAATAAAATTCTACATTCATTCATGATTTCAGGTCTTCCCTGGTGACTCAGATTATAAAGAATCTGCCTGCAACGTGGGAGACCTGGGTTCAGTCCCTGGGTTGGGAAGATCCCCTGGAGAAGGGATCCGGTACCCACTCCAGCATTCTGGCCTGGAGAATTCCATAGACTGTGTAGTCCATGGGGTCGCTAAGACTCAGACATGACTGAGCGACTTTCACTTTCATGATTTCAAAAGAAAAACAAAACCAATTCACAAACTGGAATAAGAGAAAATGTGAAGCATCTGTATTGAATAGTGAAATGTTAGAAGTATCCTCTTCAAAAAAAGAACAGTTCAAAGATTCTTATCTCTACCTCTATTTTATACCCTGTAAATAATTCTATATACTTCTGTGTCCTTAACAGGCTTCCCTGGTGGCTCAGTTGTAAAGAATCTGCCTGCCAATGCAGGAAGTGTGAGTTTGATCCCTGGGTCAGGAAGATCCCCTGAAGAAGGAAATGGAAATCCACGCCAGTATTCTTACTTGGAAAATCCCATGGACTACAGTCCATAGGGTCATAAAAGAGTTGGACACAACTTAATGACCAAACGACAACAAAAATATACTTTAATACTTCTACACCCTTCAATTCCACTGGCTTGGATACACAGAAAAAGAGACAAAACTGGCAGTGCAGATAAATGGCAAAGATAGGGATAATTAAATAAATGGTGCTGGGGAAAGAGTTTATCAATATGGAGAAATAATGAAGTTAGATAACAATATCTCATCATGAACTAAGTTAATTCTAGATGAATTAAGTACTTCATATCAAAGACAAAACTTTAATACTCTTAATAGAAAACATAAAAGAAATTAATATTTCCAACAATATTATTGTAATGTAACCTCTTGGCTATTCATAGGTTTTTCTCTTCAACCAACTGTTCTCAGATATTATTGTGTATCTGAGTCACTTGCAGGGACAATGAAAGCACATATTGCTGGGCCCACCCACCTTGCCCCTCCTCTACTGTCCATCGTGAGTTTCTGATCTAGGAGGTCTGGAGTAGAACCTGAGAACTGGTTTGTTTTGACGTCAGGGTACAGAAGGATTTCATAAACAAGTCATCAAAACAAAACAAAAAATGATGACCTTAAAGGAAAAGATGATCAATTTGTTTCATTAAAATGAAGAATTTCTATTTGCCAAAAAATGCTAAGAAAAGAGAAAATACAAGTCTCAATGTTTGAAGATATATATATAATACATACAAATGAAAAGGAATCTGACACAGAATACCTACAAATCTTTAAGAAAAAGGAAAACAAACTCATTGTTTAAATGCACAAAAGACACGAACAGGTATTTATTTTTAGAGGTGAACCATGAGTAACCAGTGAAATAAGAAAATCACAAGACATCATTTTCTATCCACCAGTTTGGCAATATTTAAAAAGTTTGAAGAGGATGCATGTTGGCAACAATGTGCCATATGTGAACTCTTATTTGCGGTTGACAGGGACATAATTGGAAACACTTTGGAAAACAAGTTGACACTAAAAAGTTGTGATGTGACATTTCTGAGAAGCCTAGATTAGTACACAGATAAAAAATAAGCCTCATAAGAATCTTTGCAATTTCAGGAGTAAACAGGAGAATCTTGAAGGACTATTAAGGCTTGTTTTCAATTTAGTTTGCTTGAGTCCCCTTTCTTTCCTCCTTTCATTTATTGAAACAGCCTGCACCCTGGCTTCTTGGGCCGGTAAATCTTGACTTTACAAAGTGGTTAAATCAAAGTCCAAGATCGCTAAGGTAATCTCTTGACAATCTCTCCCATGCTCTTCCTACTCTGTGGTAGGTTTGTTTCTTGAGTTGGTCTTGGGAAGAATGCAGACCTCACGAACTCGGATGAATGGCCTGCACGAAATTACACTTTGCAACTGAAGTGCACAACAGTTGGCAGCTGGGCAAGCGAGCAGCAGGCAGACTGCTGTAGCTGCCCCGAGAGGGTGGGACTTTCTGTTCTCCGCCTACACGTGGCAGCTCCAAGAACCTCCACTGACGGAGCATTCACGGAGAAAATGCTTCCCCTTTTTACTTCTAACTTAATCTGACAGAGGCACATCTCTGTCAAAGCATGTTTCCGTGGTTCATGAATTTTTACAACTAAGAATAGGGAGGAATCTTTGTAAATCTTAATAAGAAAGAGGCTTGAAAGTGAAGTCGCTGAGTAGTGTCTGACTCTTTGCGACCCCATGGGCTGTAGCCTACCAGGCTCCTCCGTCCATGCGATTTTCCAGGCAAGAGTACTAGAATCTGCTGCCATTTCCTTCTCCAGGGGGTCTTCCCAACCCCAGGGATGGAACCCAGGTCTCCTGCATTGCAGACAGATGCTTTACCGTCTGAACCACCAGGGAAGCCTAAGAAAGAGGGTTAGCTCCTACCAAAAGTGAAGATAGCAAGCTTAGAATTGGTTTCTTTCCATGGGGAAAGGAAATATTCTTTCGTTCAATTTCTTCCTGAGAAACATCTGGGTGATCTCTTCTGTCACTTCTTCAGGGAAGCAATGCAAGTAACTTAAAAACAGCTTGGATGCAATAACTGAATAAAGTTTGATCAAGAAAAGGAATAGGAAGGAAATGGTTCATCTGGTTTCAAAACAAACAACCAGAAGTTACCACACATGATATGAATATTCACAACCTGACTTGAGGGGACACTGCTTGCTTATTTAGTTTTGAAAATTGTGTATATGTGATCTTTTGTGACATGTGATTTACTTATATTTAAGACAAAAGAGCCACAAGTTCAAGCAAGAAAAACAAGATGCATTTAAAAATTTAATATCCTCCCCGAGAACAAATAATTCCCCAACAAACAACCCCACAATGGTATTCTGGTATATTCTCCTGTGGGGAGCGGCCTGAACCAAAAGGCTGACTCTGGGAGCTGCCTTGATCCTCAAGGGTCTGTTCGCAGACATAGCTCTCTGTCCCGCCACCCCTCTCTGGAATTTATTATCCAAGTTAAATCTTAACAGAACATTAGCAAGCCTTGAATGCACACATGACGCAGATGGATAAGCCTTTCACGACCACCCTTAAGATAAACGGGATGCCCTTCTTATCCCTTGACGTTATCAGAGAGTTCTGGTGATTGTTATCTCAAAGTGATATTTATGGAAAAATATTTTCTCTTCTTAAGATTCTCCTCTTGGTTTAGTATAAATGTAACCCTGAGAAATAAAGAATCATCGCTGACTGCAGCGATCCTCTCGACCCCATCTGTTCTGTGTCTTTATTTCTTAGCCTAAAGGAACGCGTCGTGTTGCTCGCTGAAATCTTCCGGCTGGCTCGGCATTCTCCCATAACTTTCTTTACCCATCTACACATAAATGCTTTTTTTCCTTTCTTTCCTCCCCCCTTCTCAAATAACACTTTACTATACACATTATTCTTCAGTATTTTTTCACACTGAAGAACATATAATTCTACCCAGTAGACATAGGGGCTTCGCAGGGAGTTCACTGGTGAAGAATCTGCCTGCCAATGCAGGAGATGCAAGAGATGCTGGGTTCAATCCCAGGGTCAGGAAGATCCCCTGGAGAAGGAAACGGCAACCCACTCTAGAATTCTTGCCTGGAGAATCCCATGGACAGAGGAGTCTGCCAGGCTATATAGTCCATGGGGTCACAAAGAGATACAAGTGAGCATGCACACATACCACAGAGTAGACAGAACTACATTCTTTGTAATAGCTGTGTCATATTCAACAAATTTACCACAAGTTCTTATTGATGGTCATTTAGTTTGCTTCCCATTTCCTGAAAGCACTGCTGCACTAAAAATCCTTTTTAGAGTTCCTTTTGTGACAGCATTTTATTTCTGCTCTCCCCAAATGTGGGACTGCTAGGTTAAAGAGTAAGTATATATGTTACAATGTTGTGTAAGAGTAAGTATATATATATTTTAGAAAATAATAGATATTAACAAACTACTTCCCTAATTTGGTGGCAATTCACTTTTCCATGAGCAGTGTAGGAGTACCCTTACCTCACCTGTATGCCAGCAATGGATATCATTATTGTTCTATTTCATGGGGGGAAAATGATATTTCATAATTCTATTAGGTTGACTTTTTAATTATTAATATTTAGGAGTTGTTTTGTATATTAAACACATTAACCCTTAACACATGACAGGATTATGCCTCACATCTCCTTGTGCAGTTCCTGCCGACTTTATTATCTTTTGTCACATATACAGTCAGTCCTCTACAGCCCCAGGTTCAGAATCTATAAATTCCACCAACCGCAGATTTAAAAAAATGTTCAGAAAAATTAACTGCAGAAAGTTCCGAAAAGCAAAACTTGAATTTGCCATAGACCAGGAACTATTTATTTAGGATTTACATTGTATTCACATAGCATTTACACTGTATTAGGTATTGTAAGTAATCTACAGACGATTTAAAGTATATGGGAGGATGCATATAGGTTATATGCAAATGTGTGCTTAGTCACTCAGTCGAGTCCGACTCTGCACCCCCATGGACTGTAGCCTGCCAGGCTCCTCTATCCACGGGGATTTTCCAGGCAAGAATACTGGAGTGGGTTGCCATGCCCTCCTGCAAGGGGATCTTCCCAACCTAGGGACTGAACCCAGATCTCCCTCATTGCAGGCTGATTCTTCACTATCTGAGCCACCAGGGAAGCCCTATATGCAAATACCACACCAATTTATACAAGAAGCTTGGACATCTTTGGGATTTGGTATCTGAGAGGGTCCTGGAACCAATCCCCCAAAGATACTAAGAGATGAAAATAATTTAAAAAAAATTATGTAGTCATATATGTCTTTCTTTTCCTTCATGGTTTCTAGATTTCTTGTCAACCTTATGGGGCTTCCCTGGTGGCTCAGAGGTTAAAGCGTCTGCCTCCAATGTGGGAGACCTGGGTTCGATCCCTGGGTGGGGAAGATTCCCCTGGAGAAGGAAATGGCAACCCACTCCAGTATTCTTGCCTGGAGAACCCCATGGATGGAGGAGCCTGATAGGCTACAATCCATGGGGTCGGAAAGAGTCGGACACGACTGAGCAACTTCACTTCACTTCACCTCAGTATTATACAGATTACATGCTTTTTAATTTTCTTTTTCTCTTTTGTCTGATTTTGGATTTTTTTATATCCATATCTTTAATCTATTGTATCTGGAATCTTTCTTTTTCTTTTGTGTGATGTACATAGTCTTTTTGTTTGGTTTCCTTCAAATGGACAGCCAGTTATGATGATAACATTGATTAAATAAGCATTTTTTCCCTGATAAATTAAAATACTATAATGTCATAGAAAAAGTTATTATATATACTGTCTGTCCTCTGTGTTCTTGCCATGAATATATTTTGTTTATTCCTGTGGGAATACCTTGTTTTGAATAAAGCAGGTCTCCCTCTACTTCTTCAAAATTTCCTTGGTTATCCTTGGGTACTTATTCTTTTGCATAAAGTTTAAAACTCCCATTGAATTTAAAATTATAATAAATAAAAATACAGTTGAAGAAGGAAGAATGTTTCTATATTAATTTTTCTCTCTCAGTAGCATGGTATTCCTCTCTTCATACCATATTTTCTGTTTTTCAGTAAAATTTTATAGTACTGCACTGTATGATTTATAGGATTCTACTTCCTATTCTAAGTGGTTATTTCTAGTACAAGGAAAAGTCATTGGATTCTGTTGGCTGTCTTTTATCCAGATACCTTTCCAAATTCTTTCATAATTTAGTCATCTCTTAGATTTCTAGATATTCATGTGATCTGCAAATAGGGAAAAAAGTCACAAATTTTCTATTATTTATATGTATTTTTTTCATTAGCTGTACATTAGCTAAAACCTCTAAAATGAAATTGAATACAAAGGTTGCAAACATCAGTGTTTTATTTACTTAATGGAAATGTCTTCAGTATTTCAGAGTTTAAGCTTATGTTTGCTGTTAGATGTTGGTAAAGGTGTTTATTATTAAAGCTGCCTTCTTAGATATGAAGTATGCAGTACACAATGGGACCACATCTAAGAGGAGCTTGTTTTCTCCCAGTGTACTAGATCAGTTTTAAGTATTAGTTCCTTGTAGGTCAAAGTATAAAACAACATGGGACTAATGTCTTTTTTAATGACAGATTTCAAATGACCTTACCAATTGCTTATAATGTTATTGGTCTGCTTAGGTTTTCTAATTCCTTTTGGGTCAAATTGTTAGTTTATACTTGGCAAGAAAATAACCATTTTTTTCTTTAAGATTTTAAAGAATATTACCATATTATTAAAATTTAATAAACTGTCATAATTTTAAAATATTATTTGTGTCTGTGATTATATTTTTAAAATTCTGAACGATGTGTATGTTGTGCTTTTTCTCAGTCAGATTTGCAGTGGCTTATCTATTTTTATCCTGGGCTTCCCAGGAGGTGCTAGTGGTAAAGAACACACTTACCAATGCAGTAGACATAGGAGATGTGGGTTCAATCCCTGGGTCGGGAAGATCCCCTGGAGGAGGACATGGCAACCCACTCCAGGATTCCTGCCTGGAGAACGCGATGGACAGAGAAGCCTGGTGGGCTACAGTCCATAGCCGCAAAGAGTCGGACACAGCTGAAGCAATTTGCATGCATGCACATTTATTCTACTTGTTTTAAAGAACCAGCTTCTCATTTTAGCTATAATTTCTTCTCTTTTTTTTTTAAAATTTATGGTTCTGATAGGCTAAATCATTCCCCTTCCCAAAGATGTCTACAACGTAATCCCTGCAAGCTGTGAATACATTATGCTACAAGGCAAAAGACACTTTCCTGATGTAATGAAGGTTATGGATTCTCCTGATTGGGGGAAAACCCTGGATTATATGGGCAGCCCAATTTAATCACATAAACCCTTTCAAAAGCAGAGAACTTTGGCTGGAGGAAGAAGAGATGAAGAGGAGAAAGAGGGAGAAGTCAGAGAGATTCCAAGCCGGTGAGATGGACGGGGGCCATGTGCAAGGCACAGAGTGAGAAGCTAAGGACAACCCTGAGCTAATAGCCAGTGAGAGACTGGGACCTCAGGTGTACAAGCACAAGGAACTAGACTCTGCCAACAACCTGGACTATTTTGCAACTTGATTCTACCCTAGAGTCTTTCTATAAAAGCCCAGGCCAGCTAACACCTTGATTTTGGCCTTGTGAGACCCTGAACAGAGAAACCAGCCAAGCCAACATGGATTTCTGATGTACAGAAACTGTGAGGTAATATATTTGTGTTGTTTAAGCCCCCATTGTTATGGCCACAACAGGAAATAATATAATTGTTCACAGATTTTTTTTTGGATGGGAGGGAGGGGGTCTTTACTATTCCTTGTATATTTTGCTGTTCTTTTTTATTTTCTTTTTTCCCTTCTTGTTTTACTGAGATATAATCAATCTTTTATTTTCTTAAATGAATACTTCATTTATATATTTTAAGTTTTTCTTTCCAATAAACAAACACATTTAAGCCTATATTCCTCTGAGTACCATTTTATCTAAGACCCATAAACTTTAGAATAAATATTCTCTTTTTTTTGCTAATTCCTATATATTTCTTAATCTTACATATTAAGATATAGAGCACAGCATAAAATTGGTTTTCAGAAATTCCAGCTTAAAGGATCTAGTATAAGAAACCTTGTTTTCACTTTAAAAGCTTTTTATTGTTATACAAGAAATGCATGTGTATTTAGAAGATACAGAAAGTGAAAAGAAAAATAATCAACTAGAATTTAAAGTGTAGCATAAGGTATTCACAGCTTGCAAGGATTAAGTTGTAGACATCTTTGGGAAGGGGCATGATTTAGCCTATCAGAATCATAAATTTAAAAAGAAAAATAGAAGAAATTATAGATAAAATGAAAAGCTGGTTCTTTAAAACAAGTAGAATAAAATAAATGTGCATGTATGCAAATTGCTTCAGTTGTTTTACAAACTCACTCCCTTTTCATCTCTTATATCAATAGGAAAGTAAGTTCACAATGATGTCCCAATCAGGAGTTGGATATATGTACTAAGGAAGGGAAATGAATTGACACAGTTTACAAAGATTTTTCAACAAAATGGTTAACACCAAAAACTTTAAAAATTAACCTTTACTTTTGTGACCTTGAACAAATTCCTATCTCACTCCATTAACATGTTTAAAAACAGTGCTCTCAAGAGTATGTGTTTTTAATAAATAAAGACATTTAATAAGTGAAACGAAAATAAAACAATCACTGAGCCTTCAAAATCTAACAAAGATGTAAAAATTCATCTCTTTACTCATAAACTTAGAAAATAGAAATGACAGGGAATGTGGGAAAGAAATATAGAGCTCTTGCCTGTGCTAGTTAATCCAGCACATGGAATTTAAAGTGCAAACGATGGCAGCCTAGAAATGAAGAGATGGCACTTTCTCAACTTACATATGTCCATATTTAAAACCTCACTATCATGCTCATAACTGAATTCTGTATTCTGGTGCCCCCTCAAGGGAAAATACTTATAATAGAAACAAACTGAATGATGACTAGAGGAAATGAAATGATTTCCAAGAAACTATGAATGAACAGAAAACATCAACAGTATCTGAACTGCTTTATCTTGTTTAGAAATACACTGAGATACTGACCTGTAAGATGTAGAGAATGACAGCTGTCAGTCCAACCCAGCTGTGCAGACTGTACATATTGGGGATCTTCTTGGCATTGTGGAAATCAAAAACAGCCACCAGAGAAATAATTGCAAGAATGGCAGCAACAGTGTTTAGCCCCGCATGGATGGATTTCATCAGGAGCTTGCTGCATTTCCAGGTCCATGGCAGTCTGTATACAATGATGGCTGAAGAGAAAAAAGGGGACAGAATGTAGTGTTGCTGTTCTTTTAACCAACGCATGATGAACATTTTGAAACATGGAACACTCCCTTCTCTGAAACCCTTTTCTGCTTCTCCTCTCTTCCCTGCCTCTCAGTGGTTCCTTCTTGAGCTCTTTGCTGGCATCTTCTTTACTCCCAACTTACGAATGAACCTTGATGCCTCTCAGGCTCAGTCTTAGGATTTTTTTTTTTTTTTAATTTTTTTATTAGTTGGAGGCTAATTGCTTCACAACATTTCAGTGGGTTTTGTCATACATTGACATGAATCAGCCATAGATTTACACTTATTCCCCATTTATCTCCCATAGTTTGAATCCTTGATCTGCTCCAGAGTTCTCAGTGTCTCTATATAGGATTTAGCTCTTTATACTTCACTCTGGGTGATCCATCATTATGAGAATTCTCTCCCTAAAATGCTACCTGGCTATTATAAACAGTGCTGCGATTTGGGACTCTTTCAGAAATTCTCATCTCCCAGCCCAGATACTTTCATTCTGTAACCCTTTTCTCCAGCACCTTTTGACAGCCATCCTGACTGGTCCAATTTGGCATTTTTCTTTTGAGGATCTCTTCTTTGGACTGTTTAGTATTTTTGATGCTGGTTCTAAAATAAATCAAATTGCTAACTCCAACTCACTGTCTTTTCAATAACTAAATTCTTAGTTTCAAAGATTTTTCAACAAAATGGTTAACACCAAAAACTTTAAAAATTAACCTTTTTTTTCATATCTATCTCACTAACATGTTTAAAAACAGTGCTCTCAAGAGTATGTGTTTTTAATAAATAAAGACATTTAATAAGTGAAACGAAAATAAAACAATCACTGAGCCTTCAAAATCTAACAAAGATGTAAAAATTCATCTCTTTACTCATAAACTTAGAAAATAGAAATGACAGGGAATGTGGGAAAGAAATATAGAGCTCTTGCCTGTGCTAGTTAATCCAGCACATGGAATTTAAAGTGCAAACGATGGCAGCCTAGAAATGAAGAGATGGCACTTTCTCAACTTACATATGTCCATATTTAAAACCTCACTATCATGCTCATAACTGAATTCTGTATTCTGGTGCCCCCTCAAGGGAAAATACTTATAATAGAAACAAACTGAATGATGACTAGAGGAAATGAAATGATTTCCAAGAAACTATGAATGAACAGAAAACATCAACAGTATCTGAACTGCTTTATCTTGTTT
Source organism: Cervus canadensis (assembly GCF_019320065.1). Lineage (NCBI taxonomy): Eukaryota > Metazoa > Chordata > Mammalia > Artiodactyla > Cervidae > Cervus > Cervus canadensis. The sequence continues at coordinate 51,132,279 of NC_057400.1, read as the reverse complement.
AGAAATACACTGAGATACTGACCTGTAAGATGTAGAGAATGACAGCTGTCAGTCCAACCCAGCTGTGCAGACTGTACATATTGGGGATCTTCTTGGCATTGTGGAAATCAAAAACAGCCACCAGAGAAATAATTGCAAGAATGGCAGCAACAGTGTTTAGCCCCGCATGGATGGATTTCATCAGGAGCTTGCTGCATTTCCAGGTCCATGGCAGTCTGTATACAATGATGGCTGAAGAGAAAAAAGGGGACAGAATGTAGTGTTGCTGTTCTTTTAACCAACGCATGATGAACATTTTGAAACATGGAACACTCCCTTCTCTGAAACCCTTTTCTGCTTTTCCTCTCTTCCCTGCCTCTCAGTGGTTCCTTCTTGAGCTCTTTGCTGGCATCTTCTTTACTCCCAACTTACGAATGAACCTTGATGCCTCTCAGGCTCAGTCTTAGGATTTTTCCTCTCTCTGTGGGTGATCTCATTCAGTCTCTCACTAAAATGCTACCTCCATGGTTGGGACTCCAAAATTCTCATCTCCAGCCCAGAACTTTCTTCTGAACTCCAGACCTACATATTCCAATGGCTTCTTGACATCTCCACATAGATGCCTCTCAAATATCTCAAACTCAACATGTCCAAAACTAAATTCTTAATCTTAGGGTCTGGTTTTTTCATATAAGTACCTTAATTTGACAAGAAAAAGACAGGCTAAAGAATAGAAAAAAATAAGCGCAAAGATATAAATAGACAAAAGAGTATATCTAAGTATTTCATAAAAGAGTATATCCAAGTGACTGGTAAACATAATAAAGATATCAACTAAATTGGTCAACAGAGAAATGAGAATACCTCTATCACATGTCTGAATGGCTGAACACAGGAAATACTGAGTAGTGGAGAGGCTATGAAACAACAAGAACTCTCATGCTCTGCTGCTAAGAGTTTAAATGAGAACAAACACTGTGGAAAACTAGCAGTATCTACTTAAGATAAACTTATGTGTACCTTTTGTTGTTATTTAGTTGCTAAGTCATGTCTAACTCTTTTGCAACCCCAAGGACGGTAGCCCACCAGGCTCCCCTGTCCATAGGATTTCCCAAGCAACAATACTGGAGTAGATTGCCATTTCTTTCTCCAGGGAATCTTCCCAACCCAGGGATCAAACCCATGTCTCCTGCACTGACAGGTGGATTCTTACCACTGAGCCATTATGATTTATTAATTCTACTCCTGGGCATACACCCCAAAGAAACATATACATATGTTCACCAAAAGACATGTATTAAGAGTAGTATTATAGCACTATTTGTTGTGGCCAAAACCTGGGAAATTCCCAAATGTTCATCATTAAGAGACTGAATAAATAAATTGTGATATATTCATACCATGGCATGAATGATCTAAAACTAGAACTTCACTCAATGATATGGATCAACCTATAATGTCAATGCCAAGAAACTAGATGTAAGCAAATATACACTGTATGATTCAATTGATATGAAATATAAAAATAGGCAACTCATCTTTGCAATAAGAAAAATCAAGACAGGAACTTCCTTGGCAATCCAGCGGTTAAGACGCCATGCTTCCAAAGCAAGGAACATGGGTTTGATACCTGGTCAGGGAACTAAGACCCCAGGTGGCCAAAATCTAATTAATTAATTGCCAGATACTTTTAAAAAATAAATAAATAAAAGATTTAAAAAATAGAAAAGTCATGATAGTGGTTGCCCTTGTGAAGAATGGGTATAGCAACTGGAAAGGAATGCATGAGGGATTTCCGGGCTCCTGCTAATAATCTGATTTTCAACCTAGGTGCTGGTTACACAGGTAATCAATCACTGAGGGAAGATGCATTAAGCTATACATTTATACATATGCTTTTCTGCATGTAGAGTAAACTTCAGCAAAAAGATTCTTGAAAAGCTTTTTCTTAGTGTCCTGGCTTAATCAATAGATTGTATGGCCACCCTATCCAGCATGCAATTAATTTTGTTCGGAAGGCAATATCCTGCCCCAACCTACCCTCATCTCACTCCTTATGTTGATTTCAGGGAAAATTTAAATATCTGGAAATGTATGGCAGGTTGAAAAAGTTTAAAGAATACTCTCTTGGAAAATGTGGGTCACATAAATTTCTTAATTCCAGAAAAGAAGTAGAAGCAGGAGCTGCTGCCTTTTCCCTTCAAAGACATTTATATTTTGAGTACAAGAAACTTAATTGGATCATAAAATGTAAAAGATTATCTTGTCCATTTTCAGGCAGAAACACAAAAAACCTACAAAGATATTAATAGATGTGAATTCAGCCACTTTAAAGCTTTCAGCACAAGATGCCAATCTTCCTATTCTTTGGTTCCAGTCTAACACTTGAGAGGCAGGCATCACAGTTAGGACAGTATTCCTTTTATCTAATCCAAATTCTGAAGGTTGACTATCTACTCATTTTAGTGCATATATGGCTATCTTATAAATGTTGATTGATTATATCAATATTTCCTTGAGGACATAGAAACTTTGCAGGTAATCATTTCTATAGTCAATAAATCTTTTCAAACCATTTAATACAACACCTTAAAGATATATGTTTGCCCTGTAGCTTCCAGGATTCCAGTTTCCCAAAGTGAAAGTGAAATCGCTCAGTCCTGTCCGACTCTTTGCGACCCCATGGACTGACTATAGTCTAACAGGCTCCTCCATCCATGGGATTTTCCAGGCAAGAATACTGAAGTGGGTTGCCATTTCCTTTTTCAGGAGATCTTCCCAACGCAGGGATTAAACCCGGGTCTCCCGCATTGTAGGCAGCTACCAGGGAGGTCACTCAACCAGGGATTAAACTCAGGCCTGACAGTGAAAGCACCAAGTCCTGGCCACTGGTCCACCAGGGAATTCCCAAAAGGTATGCTTTTAAAAGCTAGTTCGGGAAGTTCCCTGGTGGCCTAGTGGTTAGGATTTCCAGGTTTTCACTGTTGTGGCCAAGGTTAACTGAGATCCCACAAGCTGTATGGCAGGGCTAAAAAAAATAAATGAAATTTAAAAAATAAAAGCTAGTTCAATATCCTTTCTCATCCCTACTTCAATGTCTTTGAGGGCAGAAATATGAGGGCACACAGACACACACACACAGAAACACACACAAAACCCAGAGCCCTTGCAAGGATAGTAGGCATCATACTAAGTGCTTTACTTGTCTACATTATAATGATCAACTCAACTCTGTGAGGAAGGCATAGTGATTATTACCACTACACAGAGGAGGAAGTGGAGGCACAGAGAGGTGAAGTGGTTTGCTCAATATCAATGTATTTTTAAATTAATATTATTGTTATCACCATCATCATTGTCACCATCATCATAACCTCCAGGCACCACCCAGGGGGAAGGACTCTTAGATTGCAGAACTTGAATGGATGCATCCACATGCATAAAGGAAATACTCAGGATGTTTCCCTGAAAAGCAAATTATGAGCCATGAATCACAACAGCTTTTCCTCCCTAATCTGGGTCATATTATACCCCAAATTTCCAAAATCAAAACTAAGCTCAGATGTTAGAAATCAGGAATAGTTATCAAGGCTGAGGAGAGTTCAAGGGCTACCGGGGGGATTCTGGGGAATGTTGTTTCATGATGCGAGCATGAGTGTGCTCATGCAATGAAAACATATCCCTTATGATTTAGGTACTTTTCTGCATGTATGTGGTTCTTGAGCAAAAAAAACACCTTAAAAATGTCCAAAATTCAAAGACAACTATGTTCCCAGTAAAGAACTTTCACTCTTCTCAACACAAGAACCCCAGAAAAATGTGTCAAATTTTCACAAAACTGAAAGTCTACCCTCTTTGAGTGTCAAAACTTGATTTTTAAACTTTTCACATTTACTCAAATGTTTTTCAAGTTGGTTGCCCACTAGCTTTCCTTCTCTAGCAATAGCATGAGTGGAATATAATCTAATCTTTTATTGATGGTTTGGGGTTATCAGTAAAACATACTGTCCTATTACTATGAAGCAGGAGAGGTACTTACCTCTGATCCAAGTGGGCCCAGACAATTATATTTTTGTTTTCTCTAGTCCTTGAGTCTAGTTTTAGAATTTTCTGTCTCCTCTTTTAGTTTCTTATCCAGGTTAGGGTGCCTGCCTCCAACCTCTCCTCTCATCAGCCTGCACTATTATTCCTACCAGCTTTAATCTCTAGTTGATAAATTTTTAGGATGGCAAAACTCTTTTAAAATCTGTTAAATATGGATGGTGAGTACACAGGGATCTGTTATATTATTTTCTGTATGGTTGAAATAGTTCATGAATAAAATTTCTGTAAGCCTGCAAACCTAATAGGCAATTAGTCTCACCTTCTAAGCAGGAAGCTTGTGGAAACCTCAGTGGCTCTCTCATAGGAGGGAGGCATGGAGTTTTCAGTACCTGTCCTGGTGATAGAGAAATTCTGCAGGGTAGCTGATTAAGTTTCAAATGCTCTCTGGATAAATGGAGGATAACTCCAAAGTGATGCATTTGCATAATGTGTTTACGTGCCTTTTAAAATGCATAAATAACCCAAATATGGTGGACTTCAGGAGAAAGGGCAACCTTAACAAATCGACCACATTTCTTCAACAAGAAGCTTTTCTCAATAGCAGTAAAAACTGCCTGTAGAGTGGAATTTAAATATTTCTTGCTTCTCTGGCTTGGCACTTACCTAGACACCATTCCTGAGATTCAGTGAGAAGGAAGAAAAAGGTCTCAGAAGCCCATGAGGAGGGGAAATGATATCAAACAGCTACTTGTGACTGAAACAAGGGTTTTCTGTTACAGGCCCGAGATGGCAAAACCATTTGGGGCAAGAAAATGAGGGGAAACACGAACATATGTATGTGAAAAATACGTTTAAAAATTTTTTTAACTTTAAACTTTTTATTTTGTATTGGCATATAGCTGATTAACAATGCTGTGGTAGTTTCAGGTGAACAATGAAGGGACTCAGTGATACATATACATGCATCCATTCTCCCCCAAACACCCCTCCCAACCAGGCTGGCTGATGGTGGAACATGCTGTTGTGATAAACTTGAGAAGGAAGGAGGAAAGGAAGGAAGGCAAGAAGGGAGGGAGGAAGGAAGACCTGTGTACAATTATTCTTTCAACAATGACGAGGGAAACACAGTAACTTGAATTGTATTTACTTATTAGAAATTTTCTCAGTTCCTAAGCAGCATAATCAACTCAGGGATATGTGAAATACATATTCTCCAAGATGTAATCTCTGGTTTGACACCAGCTTTCCATCCATATACCATTACAAAACTATCCACATACACAAATGTGTCTCATAGCAGACAATGCAAATGTAGAATTTGTCAAAGCGAATGTGGGGAGAAGAGCACTTGGAGGGAGAGAAATGTCCCCATACATAGAAAACAATTTGACTCCAGTTCTTCCGTGTTTAAATCTTGTGATTCACGAAGATAGGAGCACATCTGTCTAGGTCACGGTCAGATCCCAGCATTTAGCACAGAGCTCACAGAGCCTAGCACATAGCAGAAATTCAATAAGTATGTGTTGAATATATAAATCTTAATGAAGTACAGTAATATATTATTTCTCAGAAAATGAGCAGATTCTCTTTTAAAATGCACAAATCAAAACTTCAACTGCTGTCCCAAGTGTTGTGTGTGCATGCTCAGTCGTGTCTGACTCTTCGAGACCCCGTGGACTGGAGCCTGCCAGGCTTCTTTGTCCATGGGATTTTCCAGGCAAGAATACTGGAGTGGGTTGCCATTTCCTTCTCCAGGAAAGGCAGTCAGACCTAATTGCTGACCCAAGTGTTAGCTCATATAAAACCAAATGGTCCTTTCAAATCAGTAAAAAATATTCTGCCCTTGGACCCACTTAATAGCTTTAGGTTAGCTTTAAGTGAACCGCAAAATAAAACAAGTTATTGAAAGTGAAGTACACTGGAATTTGAAGACCTTTATAAATTCTGCTTAAATATGGTGTGCCCATCACACTTTTCTTAACTCTTTGAATAAAATATTATTTTGACCTCCTTGGTAGAATGTTCCGAACAGGACTATCAAGATTTATAACTTATTTCCCTGTGTACCCCAGAATGTACCAGACTCAATCCAAAGGACGTCAAGTTTGTACAAGCAGAGAACCCCCTTTAAATACACTTCCTAAAAAGATTCCTACAGCGACTATCAAAGAGAATCTGAGGTCTGAAAAATGCCTGTGTACTCAGACTGTCTCACAGCATGAACATCATGAAACTAAAAACCTCTAGAGAATCAAAATGAAGGAAGTGATCTGGGTAATTTGGAAGATTTGTTTTAGCATCTTGGCACTAGAAGCATCTCTTTGAAGTGACTAAAATCCTCATAAAGGCACCTTCTTGGTATCAAATAGTGTATGAAAAGAGAAAAATTCAATTAATTGGCTAGACATTTACAAATATCCAGAAATTTTGCATTGTTAAAAACACCAGCTATATATATTTCATATCAATATTATGACAGATTAGAAATAGTATTGGCTCTGATATCACTGGTGATAAGTTTAACCCTGGTCAAGCATTTGACTTCTAAAATTAGGAGTTGAACTTCAAGTCCTAGACAGCTCTAAATATTTAGGGCTCAGGTTTTCTAAAAGAAAACGATAGCTCAGCTCTAACAAACTCAAATAATGTTTAAATAATGTATGCTAATTAAATAAATAGGATAATATGTGAAGAAATTGAATGAATCAATAAACAGAAAAGTACAGCTGAAGTCTAATCATTTCGAGGCCTGTTTTGACTTTTTAAGAAAGTTTCTATAGGAAAAAAAAATAGTTATAACAAAGATTTCTGGTCTATTTTTCTTAAAAGGGAAGATTGTTTTACTTTTTAAGGGAAAAGTTGAAAAGCCCACTAAGTCAAAACAGAAAACTCTAGAGGTCACTGGAAGATAGAAACTGGATTTGGTCCACAGAAACGTTTTGTTTGATCAGCATGATGATGTGGGGGCTTTGGTTTTGTGTCTGGTTTACTTTTAGACTGAACCAGTTTTTTTTTTTTAAAATCTGGATTCTCTTGGATAATGAGAAGCTCTGACCTCTGAGAGGATCCCCATATTGCCCCAACCTGCTGGAGCCAAGAGCTTTCTATTTTGCCAGAAGGAGGCCCTCTCTAGTTCCCTACAGTTCCCACCCCTCACACAAAGCCCACATCTATACCCTGTTGCACAAAGATCTGAACTTTGGTTAACTGTGCTAGTAAACAGAGTGGCTTCTCCCAATGTTATTAGGCAACACTGCGTATAATAAAATGGACCACTGATTGGTAAACTGCATCTGGACTGAGAAGAACAATGAAAAAGTCTACAAAGAGCTGAAGAAAATGCCATACTTTGGGCTTCCTAGAGTGCACTCTGTCATATCCTGTATTGGTTTCCTAGGGCTGCCATAACAAAGTACCAAAAACTGAGTGACTTCAAACAACAGAAATGTATTCCCTCACAATTCTGGAGGCCAGAAGTCTAAGATCAAGTTGCTGGCAAGACTGGTTCCTTCAGGAGGCTCTGCAAATCCATTCCATTCCTCTCTCGTAGCTTCCGGTAGCTGCTGGCAATTCTTGGTGTCCCCTGACTTGTACACAGATGACTCCAATCTCTGCCTCCATTTTCACAAGGCCTTCCCCTCTGTGTGTCTGTGCCTCAAATTTCCTTCTCTTTTCTCTTAATAAAGGACACCAGTTATTGGGTTTCGGGCCCATCCTAAACCCAGGCTGATCTAATCTTGAGATCTTTAATTACATCTGCAAAGGGCTTCCCTGGTGGCTCAGTGGTAAAGAAGCCCCTGCCAGTGCAGGGGACACATTTTTGATCCCTGATCCGAGAAGATCCCACATGCCATGGAGCAACTAAGTCCATGTGCCACAGTTATTGAGCCTGTGCCCTGCAGCCCCTGCTCCGCAAGAAGAGAAGCCACCACAGTGAGAAGCCCACCAACCGCAACTAGAGCATAGACCCCCACTTGCCACAACTAGAGAAAAGACCCAGCACAGCCAAAGATAAGTAAAAAAAAGAAAACAAAATTATACAAATGTTATAAAATTAAAACAATTATAAAAATGTTACATCTGCGAAGCCATTAAGCCCCATTCAGAGGTCATTGGGATTAGGACTTGAACATATTTTTTGGAAGTCACTGTTCAACTCAGCATGTATTGTTTTCAGGGGCACTAGAAACCAGGTCCATAGAGTATTTACAAGAGATTTTGGTTCTTGCGGGTCATGGAGACCTTAAGCCCCGATCCCATCAATGGAGATCTCATCTCCTGATGTCTGGACAGTCACCTGGGGACAGGAGAGCTGATGGAGGGATTTATGCTGCAAGGATGTCCACTAAGAAGCACCTGTCACTGCCCTGACAGCAAACTCCAGTTCCTGTCCTACATTCCTCCTGCATAGACTGGTGTCCAGTGTGGACCAGGAATTTGTGTGTTTGAACGTTTAGTTAAAGCCAGGAAGACACTCTGGTGGGTGCTACACACCCAACCCACTTCACATATTCACTTTATATGCCATCCTTCTATGTATGGCCCCCAGTTTAAAGGACTGGCCAAATTTTCATTAATTTAGTGAATATTTATTGAGTGCCAATTACATGTTAGGTAATTTTCTGCCCACCGTGGATACAGCAGTGAAGAAAACAGACAAGAGAGCTTACATTCAAATAGAAGGTAAGAAAGAAAGAAAGGGAGGAACAGAAGTAGGGAGGGAGGGAGAAGATAGTCAGTGGTCAGAATTTGGTTAATATTATATTTTGAATTTGGAATTGATATGATTTTATGATGGGTTGGATGAGAAGTATGGAAGAAGCAGAGGCATCAAGGATGACTATATAGTTCTGACATGAACATACATCTAGAAGGATGAAGTTGCCATTTAATGAGATGGGGAAGCCTATAGAAGGAGAGGTTTGGGGGTTGAGGAAGATGGAGAGTTGAGATTTGGACATGTCTATTTGACATACAAGTTGAGAGTTTGAGTAGATGGATATTTGAGTCTGGAGTTCAGGGGAGAGGTCCAGGTGGAACATAAATATAGGAGGATTCAGGGGGATACATGGTGTTTAAAGCCACAGGACTAGATGAGATGACCAAGATTATGAGTGGATCAGGAAAGGAGAAGTGGTCAGAAGACTGAAGCTCAGGCTTGCTAACCTCAACGGATCAGGGAGATGAGGAGGAGCCAGCAAAGGACACTGAAAGGAGTGGGCATTGAGGAGAGAAGAGACAAGAGAGTCAAGTATCCTGGAAGCCCAAGTGAAGAAGTGCCCCGAGGAGGAATAATGGGTCAGTTGTGCCAAATGTTGCTTTTTGGTCAAGCAAGATGAAGACAGAATTGATGACGGCTGGAATTAGCAATCTGGAGGCAACTGGTTATGTTAAGAGCAATTTTGCTGCAGCAGTAGAGAGGAAGCTTGATTGGAGTGGGGTCAAGAGACAATAGGAGAGGAACTGGAGACTGCAGGTATTGACAAATATTTCTAAAAGTTCTGTGATAAGGCAAGCAGAGATTTGAGGCAGTAGCAGAAAGGGGAATATGGGGTCAAGAGTGTGGTTGTTTTTAAGATAACAGACATTATAACACATTGGAGATAATCCAATGGGGTGGGAACTTGATGCGCAAGGAAAAAGGGAGAACTGCCGGAGTGAGGAAGTGCAGGCAGTAACACTCCAATAAGCTCAAGGCCTTTACAGTAGAGATGCAATTCCAGTACACCATCATGCCAATTCTCCCCTGAGGCTGACTTAATCGGTGCTTCCAAACCAACTATAAACAGCAGAATCACTGAAAAGAAGGGAGTAGCATCTCGTTTAGATGCTACTATTACTATCCCTGACTTCCCAGGTGGTGCAGTGGTAAAGAACCTGCCTGCCAACGCAGGAAACACAAGAGACTGTGTCGAGGGTTTGATCCCTGGGCTGGGAAGATCCCCTGGAGTAGAAAATGGCAACCTGCTCCAGTATTCTTGCCTGGAAAATCCCATGAACAGGGAGTCTGGCAGGCTACAGTCCACGGGGTCTCAAAGAGTCAAACATGACTGAACACACACACCCAACAACGCATTACTATCTCCACAAATGAGTGGCTATAAAACTGCATTGTTACAATTAACAATGGTACTGAGAACCATCATTCAACAACTATTTATTGGCCTACCTTATGCCAGTTCTTGGTGTTATTCTAGACACTGGGGACACAACAGCAAGTGAAATATTCATGTCTGAAACATTTTTATTAGTTACATTACAAAGAGATCTGTATGTACTTATTTTTAACAAAAAAGAAAAATGTGATTGGGGTTGTCTTGAATTGAGTCTTCATGCTTTGTAAAAAGCCCCGTTTCTTTATGAGGCTTTATTATCTATGGTGTCCCAAAGGCTGGTTTTGGAATAGGTATCCGAGGCACTTTCTCCACTCTCTGCCAGGTTTTACCCCGAGAGCCTTTCCAAATATATTTAAGTGGTCTTGGAATTTGGTCACTTTTAGGTATGTTAATAGGATACTGCACTTGCCTTTTAAGAATGACTCAATTTCGTCTTGTGAGTCTTTTAAATGTGACTTAAATGAAGTTATATTCTCTCACAAAACCAACTTGAGATCATTACACTATTGAATTTCTCTTCCCTCAGTTTATATAGTCAAAAGAGTTCTACACATGGAAAACTAAGGAGTATAGGATTGCTGAGACTTTTCACTAAATTTATATACCTGAATTTTCTGCCTTTTTCTAAAAAACACATTCCACCTTGCTGAACCTTTTAAAAGGTCAGCTGCCACTTTGAGAGCATTTTTGTTTCAGTCTTTTCTGTGGCCTTTTCAAGTTTTGTTTCTCTGATTTCCTGGCAGTATACTTATTTCATGGGAAACATTCCTTTCAAAGAAGCACAAAGCTCTTGTAAAGGTCTCTTTGAAACTTCCTCGTTCATGTTTGCTAGATTTCCTACTAGTTTAAAATTTTATTTCAGCTTTAAATATCCTATAGTCTGTTATACTTTATTTTGGAACACGTATATTTTCCAAAAGACACACACAGATATATATTTTGTAACTTTTGTATCACCCTTGCTTTCTTCAGAGCTTACTTCTTACAAGTGTTTCAAAGGACATATAACAGTTCTCATACAGTTTTAAATATTGTTGGCTGTTTGCATTTGTGAAGCATTTTATGTTTAGAGTAATAACTCTACTTTGGCTTTCCTTTCTCATCTCTAATCTCTTGGGCCTCCCTTGTGACTCAGCTGGTAAAGAATGTGCCTGCAATGTGGGAGACCTGGGTTCGATCCCTGGGTTGGGAAGATCCCCTGGAGAAGGGAAAGGCTACCCACTCCAGTATTCTGGTCTGGAGAATTCCATGAGCTGTACAGGGGTTGCACAGAGTCGGACATGACTGAGCAACTTTCACTTTTCTCACCTCTAAACATCTGTGTATCACAGAACTCAATTACATCATGTTCACTATTAGAGATCTGAAATAACATAGCCTAAAAATTTGCTCCTTGAAGCAATTACACACAGTACGAAAGGCTTTTATAACACGGATGGTCTATAACATGTGTGTCCCCCTCCCACCCTCCCGGCCTATAAAGTCAACTCTTTACTCCTCATTCTACTGGAGGCTTTCTACTGCTGGATGTGAGGAAGTGCAGGTGGGCCAAAACTTGCAAGAATTCATGAGGTCTATGCATGTACCTGTATGTATAAGAAAGTTTACATTCATGTTAATTAAATGTGTCATCTACATAGAGACCAGACTTGTGGCTGCCAAGGGGCAGGGGGTAGGGAGGGATGGATTGGGAGTTTGGGATTAGCAAATGCAAACTATTACATATAGAATGGATAAACAATAAGGTCCTACTGTATAGCACAGGGAACTGTATTCAACATCCTGTGATAAAAACAAACAAACAAATCCTGTGATAAACCATGGAAAAGATGTGAAAAATAATGTATATATGTATTCCTGAATCATTTTGCTGTAGAGTAGAAATTAACACAACATTTTAAGTCAACTATACTTCAATAGAATAAATTTTAAAAATAATAAATGTGTCATATGATTAAAGTGCTTTGCATGCCTGGAATCCAAATAATAAACAGGATGGGTTATGTTGACAGGACAAACATTCCAAAACTAATACAAATACAGGAGTTATGCTTAAATGAAGGCAGCAGATGAAAATTTCCAAAATATCCATGTTCTTTTTTTGCTGTAAAGTGAATATAAACAGACTTTTAAAAGCCCAAAGTTTAGACAGACTATAAATTCTTTTAGGAAAACTGTAATGGACTCTATCATCAACAAAGAGTTTCCAAGCGTTTTTTAGATGAAGCTTTTTGCTTCTCTAAAAAGGATATTTTACAGAAAATAAGCATATTGCCATAAGAGTAGAGAAACGAACCTTGAAAATAAAACCAGTGAAAACATGTATACTACTTCTACGGGCAAATTACTTACCTGCTCCGTGCCTCAGTTTATGCTTCTACATATCTGTGAATTAATTCCCTGAGTGAGTGCACAGAGGCACTCAATAAATGATGGGCCATCTCCTTTTTAGAAGTCAAGAAACAAGTATTATCATCTGTTTTGTTTCCATTACCTTAAATTATGAGAAGATATTGTAGCCCCCAGGAAAGTTTCTTAGTATTAGGCACTGCTCAGAGGACTGGGTTGGAAGAGATGAAGACAGTGTTTCTACTGCTTTGAGCAAACAGAAGGTTTTGACAGCTCCGGCCAAACTTGAGGGCTCCACCAGGAAGGAAACAGTGCTTCTGCCAACAGTGACTTTGGAACTCGAGTATGTTTTTCTCATTTTAGTTTAGTGGCAAAATAACTGAGACTTACGCAACGAACGACTCAGCCGTCCAGTGGTATGCACACCCGGGTGGATGCCCATCCACACCAGGGACGTCTCCACAGCTGGACACTGGCAGCAGCCTCCTCTACCTTCCAGAGAGGGAGGATGCCACTTACCCAGCCACACCGGCCAAGGCTGCTGCCCAAGTTTTAAACGGAAACAAAAATCTTTTCTTTAGGAATGAGGTCGGTGCTTTTTTGTTCTCTTGTTTGTTTGGGGAAAGTTAAACACTGGTGGAGAAAAGGCAGCCTGCTGGGAGGCAAGGCTAGTGGTTTCAGCTGGGAGGCCTCTGTTTCCCAGTCCTTTCCTCTCCTCTCCTCTCTTCTCTGTGACATAACCCCAGTGCACTACTCCTGCCTTTTTCTAAATGCTTTGTCTGCCAAGGCCTTGACTTCACTTTTTGGAAAGTGGCTACAAATAAAGGGCGCTTGCACCACTAGCTAGAGGTTCCTCCAGCCTGACAGCAGCTGGAAGAAAAGAAAGCTGTCAGGACATACTGAGTAACACTACAGAAAGACAAGACGGAGAGAGAGGAGGTAGGCGGGGAAAAAGTGAAGGTGGTCACAAGATACAAGTCTCTGGTTCTAAAGGGATGCAATGTGGCAGAACGGTGGTGACAAGTAATAATAATATATTGTAGATCTGAACAATGCTAACGAGGATTCTTTAGCAATGTTCTAAATGCTAAATGAGATGAGATCTAGTTCTCATCCCATCTCAAAGGGGAAAAAACTATGTGAGGTGATGGATGTTAACTAGTAATAGGTATTTCCATATATAATCATGTTATACACCTGAAACGAATATGTCAATTATAGCTCAAAACAAAAACAACCATCCACTGAGCCCTCCCTCCGTGCCAGCCTCATCCCAGAGAATGCAGGCCGAGGCAGCAAACCCCAAAGAAGTCCCAAGCACAAGCATCTCTCTCACTCAGCCAGGCAGCCACGGGCCCCCTGCGGGCATCTCTGGCCCCACAATCCGGGCCAGTGCCCAACAGGAAGTCCCGCAGGGGAACTTTCGCCAGTCTGCAGTCACAAAAACAAGTCGGGCTCAAGACTGTCCAGTAACCCGGAGATGCAGCGAAACACCGTTTTGAATCCTGGCAGCTTCTTGGGCTCGACTGAGTTTAACGCTCTAGAAGTGAAACCAGAGTTGCTTCCTTCACTCACCCGTGAGGCCACCCGCTGACGGGCCCCTTCGCTCAGGGCTTTCGAGAAAATTAGAGAAGATGAGACAAGAAGAGGCCAGTTCTCCCCCACTCCATTCCCCCCCGCCCCCCCAACCCCCACCGTTGCCTTCCTCTCCTAACCCGCAGCCTCAAAGCAAGTTCAACGACAGGCCTTGCCTAAAGAGATCTCCGCGCCCCTGACTGCGCAGGCTTCGTCCCACGGGGGCGATTTTCGGGGGGCTCGCGGGCTGCCTGGCCGCACGGCACTCCTGCATCTCTCCATCTGCTCCCAAGCTTGGTGCAGTCTGGAGTAGCGTCCCAGCCACTCGCAGCAAACAGTTAACCTAGCCGGGTCGGTCGACCCAGCTACGCGTCTTCCAGCGAACCCGAGTCTCGCGCGCCCCGCCCCACCGCCGCGGCTCCCGCGCTCGCCCAAGTCCGCCCGGCCCGCGGGCCCCGGGCGCCGGACCAGCCACCTCCCTCCGCGCTGCCGACTCGGCTCCCTGGCCCCGGCTACTCCTTCACCCCTTCCCTCGCCCAGCCTCAATCGGTTGGAGCTCTGCCGGGAACCCCGGGCCCTCCTCCCCCGCCGCCTCCCAGGAGGTGCCAGTACCGATGCCCAGGATGAAGACGAAGCCGGTGACCACCAGCACCGGGTGCCAGTTGAACTCGAGCGCGGTCCCGTCCCAGCCGAGCCCCTCTCGGTAGTGGAGGACCCAGATGAGGGTGAAGATCACAGACAGGAAGCCGACGAGCAGCGCCGACACCAGCAGCGCCAAGAAGCCCCTGTAGCCCTCCATGGCCATCAGCGCCCCATACTCCGCGGGGTGGCGGCCCCTGGGTACTGGCCCGCGGCGGGACGCGGCGTCGACTTTTAGGAGCTGTCTCCGCCCCGGGGAGGGGCTTTGTCGCCGGCCTGCCTGGGATGCGGGGCCTCGGGGCGGGGGCAGCTGGCCCTCAGCTCGGAGACTAGCCCCACCCTGGGGATCTCGTGGTCGGCGTCTGCGCTTGCCGAGAGCTCGAGTAACCGATCTGGTTAGTTGTTGAGAGCAAGAGTCCAGAAGGTCCCACACCCACCACTTTCTTTTAACTTTCCCCGTGTCTCTTCTTTCTCTGAGAGGAGGCTGAGTAAGGCAGTGATGTGCACAATCGGTTAAAAAAGAGAGGGGTCCGTCGGGTGGCTTTGTGTGTGTGATTTTGACTTACGAAGACTCTTAAGCTGCAGACCTAAAGGACTGGTTGTCTTTGCTGCCAAGGAGGAACCTGTGAGACAGGGTGTACCTGATCTCATCTAGCAAGGAGACTACTGGCCGTGTGCACCTCACAGAGAGAAAGCAGACACCTCTTGGACCCTCGACTTCCCCATTTGTGATAAAAATGGATGTTAAAAGTGCCACCTATTCAAACGTATTTGGACTAAAGCCTCACCTTGGTGGTGTGAGCTTACTCACTCCCTGCCCTCTTTCCAACATTCATTTCACCCTTCTCCACTGGACAAGAAAACTGACAGAATTATCATTTTGTTAAAGAAAGCAGGGCTGTGGCTGCAAGGTCTCCTAGAATGCATTTAGGAATCTTCACTTCTAGCTCCTCCTGTGGCTCATCTCCAAAGACTATTAATTGTTTACCATACTGTCTTGTTGCCATTGTGAAAGCCCTTAGAATGTGTAGGAGGTGTATGGGTGTGATTTTCAATGGAAAAGACAGGTTTTAGGCAAGGAAGTAGGAGTGTCACGAACTGGTGGTGGTCCAAGATTGAGGTCTAAGAGCTAGAGGCTACAGACTTCAGTGCTGTCACTAGTTTTCCCTTGATGGTAAAAAGAAAGGAAGAAAAAGAGAGTAAACAAATGGGGAAAAAAGGACCCCTAACTCCAGTATGGGGCTTCACCCATGGCTCAGTGGTAAAAAATCTGTCAGCCAATGTAGGAGACGCAGGTTTGATCCCTGGGTGTGGAACATCCCCTGGAGAAGGAAATGGCAACCCACTCCAGTATTCTTGCCTGGAGAATCCCATGGACAGAGGAGCCTGGCAGGCCACGGTCCATGGGGTCGCAAAGAGTCAGACACCACTGAGCAATGAACACACACCTTGACACAGAGTAGCTACACAGTAAATGTTGGGGGAAGAATGGGACTGACTGAGGCAGTCAGGGTGCTGGCAGGAAGAAAACGGATCATTCCTGTTGGGCAATTTAATAATGAACAGGACTGTTTACAAAGTTGTGGGCAGGGTGTGGGAAACCACAAGGGGTTTTCAGTGCCCAGACCTGAATGGGAGAGGGTTACTGAAATCCAGAGAGAGAAAGACAGAAAAGACACACACACACACACACACACACACACGAGAAGAGTGTAAAAAGGGCAGCCAGACTGGGGCCATGGTCTTGAGTTGAGGGATGCTGCCAGCCTGCAGGGACCCCACAGGGAGGAAGAATGAGAGGAGGCATGAATATTCCAGCCTTATTTTCTTCCCCTCCAGTCTCCTGCCTGGTCCCCAATGACAGAAGCTAATCTGAAACCCAGAAGAAAGATGATGTAGCACACATAGGTCAGTCTTCAGGACACAGCAGAGTGGAGAAACGTGAGAGTAGATGCCTAGGAATAAACAGAAACCATCGCTGCATCTTCTGGTTTTATTGTTTCAAACATTTGGGTTCCCGAGTGCTACAAAGATTCCCTGTTTAATTTTATACGGTTTCTCTTCCTCTTTGACCTTTAACTAGTACTTCTTTAACAACAATGTCACTGTGTCCCTATTCTTCTCCCTAAAAGTATCTAGTTCTTGTCCCCAGGTAACTTCTTCACACCCTGAGCCCAGCACCTTCACTCCACTCTTGATTTGATTTTACTCTGCAGGAGCAGCAAAGAAGAATTCCAGGCTCCATTTAACAAAACACCTCAGGAGAATGAAAACATGGCCAAATAATATGGATGATGTTGAATCACGTTGAAGTTACCAGCTAAACTGAGAAAACTTTCAACTTTTAAGTTGTCCTTTAAAGACCTAACTTTGATAAAACTTGTCCCTTTGAAGAGGAAACTTTTAAATAAAAAGATTGTTGTGGCTTGGTATGAATGACTTTTAAAAACAGAGTTGTCATATAAGTTTCCCTTGGGGGTGAGTAAACAGTTTGCCACCAAAGTACTTACTCAAATATTTTGTGAAGTACTATAAAGTTATTTTGTGTGCTCAGACATGTGGTGTCCAACTCTTAGTGACCCTGTGGACTGTAGCCCGCCAGGCTCCTCTGTCCATGAGATTTTCCTTGCAAGAATACTGGAGTGGGGTACCATTTCCTCCTCCAGGAGATCTTCCCAGGCATCCAGCCCACACCTCTTACATCTCCCGCATTGGCAGACAGATTCTTCTTTTTTTTATTTTTAAAAAAAATTTATTAATTTATTTCAATTGGAGGATAATTACTTTATGATATTGTGATGGTTTTTGCTATACCTTGACATGAATCAGTCATGGGTGCATGTGTGTGCCCCCATCCTGAACCCCCCACCTCCCTCCCCACCCCATCCCTCTGGGTTGTCCCAGGGCACCAGCTTTGAGTGCCCTGCTTCATGCATCGAGCTTGCAATGGTCATCTGTCTTACATATGGAAATATACATGTTTCAATGCTATTTTCTCAAGTCATCCCATCCTCACCTTCTCCCCCAGAGTCCAAAATCTGTTCTTTACATCCGTGTCTCTTTTGCTGCCTTGCATATAGGATTGTCGTTACCATCTTTCTAAATTCCATATATGTGCATTAATATATCTTGTGTATATATTATTATACACATAGCCATATATATTGATAGTATGTATTGGTGTTTCTCTTTCTGACTTACTTCACTCTGTTTAATAGGCTCCAGTTTCATCCATCTCATCAGAACTGACTCAAGTGCATTCCTTTTTATAGCTGAGTAATATTCCATTGTGTATACGTACCACAGTTTCCTTATCCAGTCATCTGGCAGATGGATTTTTTACCACCAGCGCCACCAAAGGTACTTTACTCAAGTACTTTTACACCATGCTATGAGAGGGCTTCCTGATGTGTGGGAGATGGGGTGGGGCATAAACAAGACAGGCTTCCAAAAAACCTGTGATTCTAGAAACATGTATATATTGGCACAGATTTTTATTGTCGCTGACAGAGTGTGGAGAGGTGTGGAGGGAGAGAAAACCTAAACCCCACTAAACAAAGAGATCAGGAACCAGCGCCCTGTTTGCCGTCTATGTGCTGATCTTCCGCGAGGCAGGGTTGCAGTTTGGTGGTGTGTACCGAAGTCCGGTGTTCCAACGTAAATTGTAATAAGCTGTTTGCTTACTACAAGCAGTAGCTTGCTTTGTGGAATAAGTGGACCATTTTTTTAAACTTCCAAATGTTGACTGTGTGTTGGTTACTCTCTGTTTACCCCTCTACCCCACCCCCCTACCTTTCTTGGCCTTGCCATGGGCCCCAAGAGGCTCCTGGCCCTCTGGCTTCCAGCTGACTTTGATGTTGCTGGAAGATCAGAGGGCAGGAAGAAAGAGGGGTCACCAACCCATTTATCCCACCATGCCCCCTTGCCAGACCATGGTTTTTACAGTGGTTGTGTTCCTTTTCGCTGCCTTCCCCGACTACAGCTCTCCCGGGACCAGGAACGCCACGTCCCCTTGCTTCTGCAGGTCTGCATGTGCTTGTGTGTGTTCCTGGGCTTCACCATTCCTTGTGGGGTTCTTAACCTCAACAAACTGAAGAGTCTGCTTGCTATTTACCCCCTGTCAATAGTGCCTGTATTAATTCAAGTCCCTCTCTCGAATGAAAGACTGCAAACCAGCTGTTTCCTGCAGGATCTTGACAGAGACAAGTGGAAAAACACTCTTGCCTAACACTCCTGTTTCCCCAGCCATCCTGCCTGTGGCTCCTTAGGAAATGTTAAGAAAGGAGGACTATGTGAAGCAAGAAGAAAAATCACAAGCAGGAGAAGTGAACTCCCACATCTTCCTCTCTCCTCTCCTTCTAGGCGAGAGATTTGGGAATCAAAAAGCTGTCTCAGATGACTAAAACAGAGTGACTCGCAGCTGACACAGTGACTCATGGTATAACCCAAGCCCAGGCAGTAGTCAAAGGCTCCTTAGCGAAAGAAAACAAGGGTTGCAGTTTCGAAAGGAACACAGTCAAATCCATGTTAATGGGAGGAATATACTTTCCTCCTGTGTTGTCTTCAGGGCACAAACCAAAGGTCTGCTTTTCTGAGGCGTTTCTGAGGGAACTGCTGAGGAGATTGGCCCCAGCTCTGGCAGGGGAGCCGGCCCCTATCACCTCCCTCAGCCGAAGCTGCCAGAGTCCCCCTGCGCTCAGAGGGCAGCAAGGAAGGACTTCATCCGTGTCTGGCACAGCCGAAGGAGCCCCAGTGTGGGAGGAGGCAGAAAGGAACTCCTCCTGAGGAAGCAGACCCAGGAGAAGAGGAAGATGTGTGGGGAGAGCAGAGGGAGTGAGGAGGGCACCTGGAGAGGTGCCCAAGGAAAGGCTCAGCTCCAAAGAGCTCCTTCCCCGTGTCAGGGGAGGGGATGCAGGTTAGACCAAGGCATTGCTTCCACTCGCCACTGCTTTGTAAGATCTACCTTACAAAGTGTGTGTGTTCAGTTGCTCAGTCGTGTCTGACTCTTTGCAACTCCATGTACTGTAGCCTGCCAAGCTCCTCTGTCCGTGGGATTTTCCAGGCAAGAATATTAGAGTGCATTGCTATTTCCTTCTCCAGGGGATCTTCCTGACTCAGGGATCAAACCTGCATCTCTTACTCTCCTGCATTGGCAGGCAAATTCTATACCACTAGTAAAAAATCTACCTGCTGCTGCTACTGCTAAGTCACTTCAGTTGTGTCCGACTCTGTGCGACCCCATCCCTGGGATTCTCCAGGCAAGAACACTGGAGTGGGTTTCCATTTCCTTCTCCAATGCGTAAAAGTGAAAAGTGAAAGTGAAGTCGCTCAGTCATGTCCGACTCTTCGTGACCCCATGGACTGCAGCCTACCAGGCTCCTCCGTCCATGGGATTTTACCTAGGAAGCCCCAAATCTGCCTGACCCTTCACTTAATTTTTGAATTTGATAAAAGGAGCTGGGGGCTGGAGGATGGACTTCAAAGTAATCAGTCTGCACAAAAGGGCATGCTGGCGGGCAAATTATCTCCAGGAATTAGTTAATCCTGGGAGGGGTGGTTTCCAGTCTGCAAGGACCCATATGCCAGTGCATTAAGAATACAGAAAAGAAAAGATGCTCAACATGGCTAATTATTAGAGAAATGCAAATCAAAACCACAGTGAGGTACTATCCCACACTGATCAGAATGGCCATCATTAAAAAGTCAATAAATAGCAAATGCTGGAGAGAACGTGGCGAAAAGGGAACCCTCCAACACTGTTGGTAGAAATGTAAGTTGGGGCAGCCACTATGGAAAACAGTGTGGCGGTTCCTGAGAAAACTAAAAACAGTAAGACAAAACTATAATTCCAAAAGATACATGCACCCCTATGTTCATAGTAGCACTATTCACAAAAGCCAAGACTTGGAAACAACCTAAATGTTTGTCAACAGATGAATGGATAAAGAAGATGTGGTGTCTATAGATACAATGGAATACTATTCAGCCTACTCAGCCATAAAAAAATGAAATAATGCCATTTGCAGCAACATGGATGCATCTAGAAATTATCATGCTAAATGAAGTAAGTCAGAAAGAGAGAGACAAATATCATATTATCACTTATATGTGGAAGCTAAAATATGACACAAATGAAACAGACTCATAGACTTAGAGAACAAACTTGTGGTTGCCAAGGGGGAGGGGGAGAACAGAGGAATGGACTGGAAGTTTAGGGTTAGTAGATGCAAACTATTACCTATAGAATGGGTAAACAACAGAGTCTTAATGTACAGCACAGGGAACTAAATTTAATATCCTGGGATAAACCATAATGGAGAAAAAGAATGTATATAGGTGTGAAACTGAGTTACTTGGCTGTACAGTGGAAATTAACACAGCATCATAAATGAACTATACTTCAATAAAAAAGACTGTAAACTTCCAGTTATAAGATGAATAAGTACTAGGGCTATAAGGTGCAACATGATAAATATAATTAACACTGCTGTATATCATATATGAAAGTTTTAAGAGAGCAAATCCCGAGTTCTCATCACAAGAAAAAAAATTTTCTGTTTATTTAATTTTAGATCTATACAAGATGATGGACATAATCATTTCATGATGTATGGAAGTCAAATCCTTATGCTGTACACCTTGAACTTATACAGTGCTATGTATATATACATATACATGTATATACAGTGTATACCACAATTATATCTCAATAAAACTGGAAGAAAAAAAGAATATGGAAAAGAAGAAAATATAGTTAATACAGAGAAAAGGTGTTTAAAAACACACTCCTGGACAGACTGACAAGGTTAGAACAGAGAGCTTAAAATCAAGTCAGAGAATTAGCAAAGGAAAGAATGCTCTGGAACACTTATGACCAAGCTTTCTTCCACATAAATCAAATTTTATAAGCACTTTGGACTATTTGGATGGGACTTTATAGTATGTGAAGAACCAGGTTATATTATTATTAACGAGGAGCTAAAAACATTGTTTACTTTTGGGAAACTTTATGGGACGCTTTGTTGTTTGGCTTTGTAATAACAGGAATAAGTGCTCTAATTATAGTCCTCTCTCTCACTGATGCATTTTTTTAAAGGGTGTTCACAGATGGAGTGTCTCAGAAATATATTTCCAGAATTTTGGCTCACAGATGTCAAGATTTTATTAAAGTACGAAGGGATCATACTTGTCCAAAACAAAACTCTGAAAGTAGACCAGACAGATTTTTTTTAATTGGCCAAATATTTGACTAAATAAATGTTACCTACAAATAGCTTAGACAGACCTCACTGAACCATGGAAAGCCTTGATTACAATTTCTGGAAGCAGGTAAAGCTCTGTTTTAGAGAGACAAACCAAATGGTGTAAATCCAAATTTTACTTTTGTTCCAGAATAATTTAGTATGGCTTTAGTCATTTATATATTGCTCCAAGTCTCGATCCTTGAAATTCCAATCAACATGAAGCATTTTGTAATGAGGAAACACACACTGTTCCAGGACTTCAATCTGCTGTGTAATCAGACAATTTACATGGGTCAAAAGCTGGGAGACAGTTTGCTCATCTGTGACAGGATGGTTTCAGACTAGATCAGGATTCTTAACCTAATGTCTATGGCTAAAACCTGAATGGGAGAAAAATTGTACCTTTATTTTCATTCATTTCTAAGTGAAATTCAGCAATTTATTTCATTATGAATGCAGACAGCAGGCTCCACTAGTATTCACAGTGACTGTGATTTTGTCACCAATAGAAACCACTGTTAGTCTCCCATCCCATGGAGTGCTGTTGCAGGTATCTCAGCTCATCATTTGTGCTCATCACAAGATGAGCTAACTGTTTAATAACAACAGTTAGTAAACCCATGGCTAGATCTTATAATGCATTATTAATGAAGCACCTATGGTGTTGTATCACAAATGGTTTCCCTTTTAATTTTGATAACCCCACTTCAATGTGACTGGTTTCCTTTGTAATCCCTTGTTTAAAAATATTTATGCATTTTAAAACAATATTTGGAGGAGAGGTCCACAGACCTTATCAGGCCTTTTAAAGGAGTCCATGGCGCACAGAGGTCAGAATCCCTAAGGTAAATGACCTCTAAGGCTTATACCTGCCCTTAAATCTGTATTTTGAATAGTTGGATTCAGAAAGCCAGGGGAAGGCTATCAATTAAATCAACCTCACATCATACAAAGTGCTGTCACCATCTTTCCGTGATAGGAATACAAAAAACAACCCTTGAAGAACTTGATACATCTCTTAGAAAACAAACCTAGAAAAACCTTATATCTTCTTAATCCAGAGCTATTGTTAAATGCCAAGTTGTCCTCAAGAATAAAAGTCTGTCTCTTGATCAATTTACATATTGATGGCCTGGTAAATATGTTCTATAAGCATAGCCAGGTCAGGCAAAAGCGTCAGGCAGGCCCTGTTTGTTATGAGTATCCTGTTGTTGTTTAGTCGATAAGTCATGTCTGACTCTTCTGCAACCCACTAGGCTCCTCTGTCCATGGGATTTTCCAGGCAAGAATACTGGGGTGGGTTACCATTTCCTTCTCCAGGGGATCTTCCAAACCTGGGAATCAAACCTACGTCTCCTGCATTGGCAGGTGGGTTCTTTACCACTGAGCCACTTGGGAAGCCCAGGAGTACCCTGTTGCCTCTCCATACCTTTCTCCCCTACTTTGGCTGTCCTCTTTCCTAGCAGCTACATTTTGAACAAGAACGCCTAGTACTCAGACCTGCCTACCACTGTTAAGTGCCAGATGAAGACTTGACCTTTTTTTTTTTTTTAACTCCCTTTCAATATGGGGTCTTCCCTTGTGGCTCAGCTGGTAAAGAATCTGCCTGCAATGTGGGAGACCTGGGTTCGATCCCTGGGTTGGGAAGATCCCCTGGAGAAGGGAAAAACATTTTTGTCAAAAATGACAGAATGATCTCTGTTCATTTCCAAGGCAAACCATTCAATATCATGGTAATCCAAGTCTATGCCCCGACAGTAATGCTGAAGAAGCTGAAGTTGAATGGTTCTATGAAGACCTACAAGACCTTCTAGAACTAACATCCTAAAAAGATGTCCTTTTCATTATAGGGATCTGGAATGCAAAAGTAGGAAGTCAAGAAACACCTGGAGTAACAGGCAAATTTGGCCTTGGAGTACAGAATGAAGCAGGGCAAAGGTTAACAGAGTTCTGCCAAGAGAACACACTGGTCATAGCAAACACCCTCTTCCAACAACACAAGAGAAGACTCTACACATGGACATCACCAAATGGTCAACACCGAAATCAGATTGATTATATCCTTTGCAGTCAAAGATGGAGAAGCTCTATACAGTCAGCAAAAACAAGACCAGGAGCTGACTGTAGCTCAGGTCATGAACTCCTTATTGCCAAATTCAGACTGAAATTGAAGAAAGTAGGGAAAATCACTAGACCATTCAGGTATGACCTAAATCAGATCCCTTATGACTATACAGTGGAAGTGAGAAATAGATTAAGGGACTAGATCTGATAGACAGAGTGCCTATGAACTATGGATGGAGGTTTATGACACTGTATAGGAGTCAGGGAGCAAGACCATCCCCAAGAAAAAGAAATGCAAAGAAGCAAAATGGCTGGCTGAGGAGGCCTTATAAATAGCTGTGAAAAGAAGGGAGGCGAAAGGCAAAGGAGAAAAGGAAAGATATTCCCATTTGAATGCAGAGTTCCAAAGAATAGCAAGGAGGGATAAGAAAGCCTTCCTCAGCGATCACTGAAAAGAAATAGAGGAAAACAACTGAATGGGAAAGACTAGAGATCTCTTCAAGAAAATTGGAGATACCATGGGAACACTTCATGCAAAGATGGGTTCAATAAAGGACAGAAACGGTATGGACCTAACAGAAGCAGAAGATATTAAGAAGAGGTGGTAAGAATACACAGAAGGACTGTACAAAAAAGATCTTCATGACCCAGATAATCATGATGGTGTGATCACACACACCTAGAGCCGGACATCCTGGGATGTGAAGTCAGGTGGGCCTTAGGAAGCATCACTATGAACAAAGCTAGTGAAGGTGATGGAATTCCAGTTGAGCTATTTCAAATCCTAAAAGATGATGCTGTGAAAGTGCTACACTCAATATGTCAGCAAATTTGGAAAACTCAGCAGTGGTCACAGGACTGGGAAAGGTTAGTTTTCATTCCAGTTACAAAGAAAAGCAATACCAAAGAATGCTCAAACTACAGCACAATTGCACTTGTCTCACATGCTAGTAAAGTAATGCTCAAAATTCTCCAAGCCAGGCTTCAGCAATACATGAACCGTGAACTTCCAGATGTTCAAGCTGATTTTAGAAAAGGCAGAGGAACCAGAGATCAAATTGCCAACATCTGCTGGATCATCGAAAAAGCAAGAGAATTCCAGAAAAACATCTATTTCTGCTTTATTGACTATGCCAAAGCCTTTGACTGTGTGGATCACAACAAACTGTGGAAAATTCTGAAAGAGTTGGGAATACCAGACCACCTGAGCTGCCTTGTGAGAAATCTGTATGCAGATCAGGAAGCAACAGTTAGAACTGGACATGAAACAACAGAATGGTTCCAAATAGGAAAAGGAGTATGTCAAGGCTGTATATTGTCACCCTGCTTGTTTAACTTATATGCAGAGTACATCATGAGAAATGCTGGGCTGGAGGAAGCAGAAGCTGGAATCAAGATTGCCAGGAGAAATATCAATAACCTCAGATATGCAGATGACAGCACCTTTATGGCAGAAAATGAAGAAGTAAAGAGCCTCTTGATGAAATTGAAAGAGGAGAGTGAAAAAGTTGGCTTAAAGCTCAACATTCAGAAAACTAATATCATGGCATCTGGTCCCATCACTTCATGGCAAATAGATGGGGAAAGAGTGGAAACAGTGACTGACTTTATTTTTCTGGGCTCCAAAATCACTGCAGATGGTGTTAGCAGCCATGAAATTAAAAGGCGCTTACTCCTTGGAAGGAAAGTTATGACTAACCTAGAGAGCATATTAAAAAGCAGAGACATTATTTTGTCAACAAAGGTCCGTCTAGTCAAGGCTATGGTTTTCCCAGTGGTCATGTATGGATGTGAGAGTTGGACTATAAAGAAAGCTAAGCGCAAAGAATTGATGCTTTTGAACTGTGGTATTGGAGAAGACTCTTGAGAGTCCCTTGGACTGCAAAGAGATCTAACCAGTCCATCCTAAAGGAGATCAGTCCTGGGTGTTCATAGGAAGGACTGATGTTGAAGCTGAAACTCCAGTTGGCCACCTGATGTGAAGAGCTGACTCATTGGAAAAGACCCTGATGCTGGGAGGGATTGAGGGCAGGAGGAGAAGGTGACAACAGAGGATGGCATGGTTGGATGGCATCACCGACTCAATGGACATGGGTTTGGGTGGACTCCAGGAGTTTGTGATGGACAGGGAGGCCTGGCGTGCTGCGGTTCATGGGGTCACAAAGAGTCGGACTTGAGTGAGCAACTGAACTGAACTGAACTTCAATATGGAGTGAGTACAGGTCTCTTTCATGCTAAATATTGATGGCTGATGATCATACTAACCATGAATTTTATTAATTCTATGATCACTTAGTATGGGCCAGACACAGTTCTGTGACCTCTCCAGATACTTGTAATCTTTACAACAGCCCTATTTTATAGATGGGAAAACAGCAACACAGAGTAAGCTACCTGCACAAGTATCCATGGCATGGAAGGAGAGGCTTGGGTTTCAAACTCAAGTAATCTGATGCTACAGCCCTCACTCAGAGACACTGTGCTAAACTGCCATAATTTATTTAACAAATTCTCCATTTGTTGATATTAACATTTATGTTGCTTATAGTTTTTCACTACTAGAAAATGAATGAATGTCTTTATACATAAATAATTTTATACATTTCTGATTGTTTCTTTAGGGAAAATTTCTAACCGTTAAACTGCTAAGTTAATTAAAAAAAAACAAATTGCTAACATACTTTATAAAAGATCATACTAATTTGATCAGAACTAATGATGATCATGCATTTGCCTATGAGCTTCCCATGTGGCTCAGCAGTAAAGAATCCACCTGCAGTGTAGGAGGTGCAGGAGACTCGGGTTCCATCCCTGAGTTGGAAAGATGCCCTGGAGAAGGAAATGGCAACCCAGGCCAGTATTCTTGCCTGGGAAATCCCATGGAGAGAGGAACCTGGCAAACTACGGTCCATGGGGTCGCAAAGAGTTGGATGCAACTGATTGACTAACACTTTGCCTTGACTTTAGTCTGTAAAAATACTGAATCACTATGTTGTACACCTGAAATTAATATGGCATTGAACACTTGAAACTAATGATATTGTAAATCAACTATACTTCAATTTAAATATACATGTACAGAATACATGCATATGTGAATGGAGGAGAAAAAGAATGTTAGTTCTTCACTGAGCATAAGAAAACTGAGATTCAGCAACATCTGACAATGTGTTAGTGTGGTGAGACCTAGGGGATTATCTGGGATACTTTAAGTCATCAACAGCATTCTCAGCTCTTTCTGAGTACCTCCTGGTTTGAGCAGGGAAACTCCATTCCTCTATCTTGTCCTTGAGATTCTCAAGCTCCTTTCTTCTGATTGCAATCCTGGATTGAAGAAAACAGGAAAAATAATTTCCTGCTAAGCACACTTCTGTTCTCAATTTCCTTATATGTCATAACTTTTTAGCACACATATGATTTTGAGAATCATGTGTGTCTCTTGAGACTCCCTTGGACTGCAAGGAGATCAAACCGGTCAATCCTAAAGGAAATCAACCCTGAATATTCATTGAAAGGACTGATGCTGAAACTGAAGCTCCAATACTTTGGCCACCTGATGTGAAGACATGACTCACTGGTAAAGACCCCGATGCTGGGAAAGATCGAGGGCAGGAGGAGAAGGGGGCGACAGAGGACGAGATGGTTGAATGACATCACCGACTCAATGGACATGAGTTAGAGCAAATTCCAGGATATGGTTAAGGACAGGGAAGCCTGGTGTGCTTCAGTCCATGGGGTTGCAAAGAGTCTGACACAACTGAGTGAACAACAAAAAATGATTACTATTCCCCATGCTACCTAAAATTACACTTTGCCACAGCACCTCAAATTTGCATACCATAAAGATCTATTTTCCATGTGCTTCAGAAATCACTGGGGTGAGGATTACTTACCTGTTTTTTGAGGTTCTCTCCCCTTGTTAGACCCTACATCCAATTAATGGGTCTATTCTACCCCCTTAGAAATCCATTCATTTCTCTCCATTTCACTGTTATTCTAGTTTCAGTCACCTTCATATCAAGCCTAGATCAGCAAACGACCATCCAATTGGTTTTCTTGTTTCTGTCTCTTCCACGCAGTGCATTTCTCACATTTTGTCTAAAGATAATCCAAAAATGCCTGTCTCAGCATATTCCCCTGATTAAAAGTCATCCAATGGCTCCAGTTTTGGCAGTTTGGCATGACATGCAAGGTCCTTCTGACCCAGCCCCTGCTTGTCAATCCCCCCACTCTCCCCTCTCTCCACTCTCCTGCAGGAATCTCTGCTGCCATCATCCTAAATTATTTGGCACCCCACAAATGCCGTTTTCTGCCTTACTTTCTGATCTTGCCTCTGCACGCACTGCTGCTGCATACTAGGATTTGGTGGCCACATGAGCCCCTCTTCTGCATGATGACTCAGTCCAGCCTAGGAAGTTGCAAATCATAAAAAGCCATTAATATTAACTCAGGAATCTCTTGCAAATATAATCATGTTTGTTGCCACTCTAAAGTTATACAGTTCTCAGGCCTATAGTAAAATAATCAAGGAAAAAACTGAGATGAATTGTCAGATTTTTTTTGGTCAAAAAAATCAATTTGACAAACAAAAAAAGATTATAAGAATGATGAAATAATATTGAAAAGAGAAGAGGAATGAGAAGCATGATAAAAATAGTGCTGAGAGAAAAGAGTCCTTTAATCTCAGATCAGATTCCTTGCTGAATATGCATGGTGCTCACCCCAAACTCAGAAACAAAGAAATAACATTCCAGCTTCTCACAGGTTTGGGTTTATATTATGTTTATGATGGAAACTTGGGATAATTAAGTAGTTTAAGATTTCAAAACCAGGTATCTTCAGAAGAAGCGATATATATATATATATATATAAATCACTCTGCTCCTGGGTGGCTGCATAATATATATTGAGCTGACATTTCTGAGTTTGATTTTTTGGTCATATTTTGGTCAGTTAACTGCATCCTACATATTTTCAGATTCATAGAGGGGAAATATAAATCTAGAAAAAGTGACTTCTTCACAATCTGGTGATTATTTTGCTTAAAAATCTTTTTTGCGCACACGGCTGTGGAGCCTGGTGGTAGAGGACAAAGCCTTGGCAGTCAGGAGGGATCCTGGGTAGCAAAATCTCTCTGTGTGGATTAGTTTCCAGGCCCCCAGAAGCCTTCTGTCTGAGCTCTGTGGAGAGCATGGAGTGTGGAGATACAAAGTGAGTAAGACCTGTCTTCCCAGGACACTTAGCAGCCACCTGAACAACTCAGCTCTGAGGGCAGGTTTGGCGCAGTCCGGACTCCAGGCGTCGGTATCACCTCAGTGGGAGACTGCAGTACCCCACAGAGCTGCTGCTAAAGCATTTTGTGAGAGATAAACTGTCTGGGAACCCCTAGAATTTGGGGAGTTAGGTAATTTAAAGGGGCTTCCCAGGTGGCACTAGTGGTGAAGAATCCAGCTACCAATGCGGGAGACGCAAAAGACGCAGGTTCAATGCCTGGGTCAGGAAGATCCTCTGGAGGAAGGCATGGCAACACACTCCAGTATTCTTGCCTGGAAAATTCCACAGACAGAGGTACCTGGCGGGCTATAGCCCGTGGGGCCGCAAAGAGTAGGACATGACTGAGCGACTGAGCACGCAGGCACGCACACAACCTCTGCATGAAACGGGCTCCAGGCAACAAAACTGAGCTGTTACTCAAAAGTAGATTGAGAAGGCCAGTAGTGGCTATAAATACTATAAGGAAGACTCTTCAAGTTATTTGGTATAAACCTCATCTTTCTCCACTATCATGAGGCAAAAGCACCTCCTGCACATGGAAAGAAGAGATGGCCAGTGTCCTAGGTCCTTAAGACTCAAAATGTGGTCCTTGGATCAACTTGTGAGAAACGTAGAACTTCAGGCTCCAATGCAATCTTCCTGAATCATAATCTGCATTTTAATAAGCTTCTCAGGTGATTAGCAAGCAATTTAAGTTTGAGAAGCACTACCTTAGGAGAAAAGCACCACTTTGAGGAGTTTAACACCTGATAATCACAACCTAATGACCACAGTCTGGTCAGCTGTGACCCTCCCAGATGCTCATCTAGTGCTAGGTACACGGGTCTGTGCTTCTCCGAGGATCTGTATCTCAAATCAGTGAGAGTTTTGGAAGGCTAGCAGTTATCCTGATAGGCTTCCTCTAAGAAGCCTCTGTATAATTCTTATATAAATACTATCAGTTTAATTCAGTTTCTCAGTCACGTCCGGCTCTTTGCGACCCCATGGACTGCAGCACACCAGGCCTCCCTGTCCATCACCAGCTCCCGGAGTTTACTCAAACTCATGTCCATTGAGTCAGTGATGCCATCAAACCATCTCATCCTCTGTTGTCCCCTTCTCTTCCCACCTTCAATCTTTCCCAGCATCAGGGTATTTTCCAATGAGTCAGTTCTTTGCATCATGGTGGCCAAAGTACTGGAGTTTCAGGTTCAACATCAGTCCTTCCAATGAATATTCAGGACTGATCTCCTTTAGGATGGACTGGTTAGATCTCCTTGCAGTCCAAGGGACTCTCAAGAGTCTTCTCCAACACCACAGTTCAAAAGCATCAATTCTTTGGTACTCAGCTTTCTTTATAGCCCAACTCTCACATCCATATATGACTACTGCAAAAACCATAGCCTTGACTAGACAGACCTTTGTTGATAAAGTAATGTCTCTGCTTTTTAATATGCTGTCTAGGCTGGTCATAACTTTTCTTCCAAGGGGTAAGTGTCTTTTAATTTCATAGCTTAATTTCATGGTTAATTAATTTCATAAATACTATGGCTTAAAAAAAATTGACTTATGTTGGAAAACAGGGTGAGATTTGGGGTTCCTAGTTTATCACCAGAGAATCACCAGAGAAATGTTAAGGTTCTTGATGAAAATAGATGCATGGGACAATGACAAACATACAGAAGGAACAGTGGCATTTTGCAATAGGCTGATTATAACCTGACAATCAAAGCAGAAATCTGTTATGCTGAGCTAGATGATGTGAAAGGTTCTTTTTTCCTAAATTAGCCAAAGTATGCTTTGAGTCCTATGTTTCCACATTCATTCAATCAAAACAACCTTTTTATAGAAATATTTAGAGATTCTCTCTCTGTATGTCTTTATCTGTATCTACCTAGCTCTATCTATTTCTCTACCTATCTATCTATAATAGAGATGCCAGACACTATGTTAGGTGCTGAGAATATAATTAGGCAAAAACTAAGAAGATCTCTGCCCTCATCGAACTCACAGTCCTCTCCAAGTACTAAACTTGAATCCTGGACCTGAAATCACTTCAGATCTGAGGAAAGGTAGATCCAGTGCCTGCTTATAGCAGCAGGGGGATGGAGCCACAGGGTGAAAATGTAAAAGGAAGATACTTGAGGAAGGATCATTTCCTTAAGAACTGATATTTTACTGAGATTTTAGCATCTGAAACCTCTATCCCTAGAAAACTCAGCCTAGTTGTTGTCTGGGTATCTGTCTAACCAGTCAGCAACTTCTCCTAAGGGAGGAGATAAAGAGGAAGGTTGAGAGAGGAATCACAGATGTACTTGTCTAGAATTTAAAAATAAGAGATTTCTGTGTTGCCTATAAAAGACTAAGACATTTGCTATACAGGACAAAAAAATTTGTTCAGTGTTCTAAGAGCATATTATGTACCAAGTCCTTAGGACCACATCGGTGAACCAAAAAGAAAAGGAAAAAAAAAACAACAAAACAAAAACCAGTGCTCTCTTAAAGCTCACCTTCTAGTTGATGGAGATTGGGGGAATCCAGGTTTCTCCTAAAGAGTGAAATATGTTAATCTCCATGTTCCTGCCAAATACCTCAGGATTGAAGCCCTGAGTTAGAGCTGCAAGGCTGTCCTAAGCAGACAATGTCATATTTAAAGAGACTGTGTTGGTGTCCATCTGCCCTCTGGTAGGGCACAAAACAGCACCCTCCATGTGGGCACAGAGCAGAGGCTAGAGAGTGAGGAATCTGGCTCATGCCCCTAGTAAGCTACATAATGGGATTGGGGCAAGGCTTGTGAACCCAGGTGGTAAGATAGGTAGGATAATTATCATATAAAGCCGAGTGACTTTTTTTTTCTTGCTTTCTTTCCACCCTTTTAATTTTTAAATTGTGCAGATAATATTTGTTTATTTTGGAGGAAAAAGTCTGGGAAGACAGACTGATTCCATTGCAACAGCAGTTCTTCATCTTCTGAAACCAAAGCTGGTCACCGACTCATCTCTCTTGCCCTTTAAGTTTCCTAAGCCACAGTTAGACTCAGTCCTCTGTGGCCCTAAACTCAAGAAGATACACATCAAGCTCTCTAAGCCCTTCTAACTAGCCTTGACGTGAAGGGACAGTTTCCTTCTGCCTCTCCCTGGAAAAGGAGAGAGCAAGTTTTGCCCAGCTCTGTGCAAAGAAAGCTTCCTCATAAAATGGTCTGTCTTCACTTCCACAATCTTTGTACAGCTTCCTTGTGGGTTTTTGAGCTACATAACATGACCTGCGTCACCTACTTTGATGTCTCTGGCTTCACACTTTGTATTTTTCACATCTACTATTTTATGGAGCTGGTATTCATTTTCCACAGCTGCTGCAAAGAATCACCACACTCTTAGCAGCTTAAGCAACACAAATTTATTACATTGCTATTCTGTGGGATAGAAGGCTGGTATTGGTCTTGCTGGCCTAAAATTAAAGGGTCACATTTCTTTCTGGAGATTTTAGGGGAGGATTCCCTCTGTCATGTTGTTTGCGGAACCCAGGGTAGGCAAGGTACAAGCTAAAAAACTGTAAGAAGATGCTAGGAGCCACAGGAACTGCCAACATGTTTATTCTCTCCTGGCTGGCACAGCAGAAAGGCAACAGCAGGAGACATGCTGTATTCTCTAGTGGGTGACCTGGTGGACACAGCTGTAACTCCACACCACTCAAGGCGACTGGACTCGACTACAAGAGCTTTTCGGATGATTCAGGTGATTGCACATGCACAGTGCTATAAATGATTTCAGCTGATACATAACCGTGTATCTACAAAACATGGGGCGAGAGCAAGAGGCCATGGGGGCGAGAGAGACATCTTGGCTACTTTACTCTTTCCCTACATCCTTCCTGCCATTTCTAGCTTCTACCCACTCCTCAGATTCCTTGGTTATGGTGCCCTCCTCCATCTTCAAAGCAAGCAAAGTCACATGTCTCTATGTGCTTTTCTTCCACCACCACATTTCTTTCTCTGACCCTCTTCTTCTGCCTCCTTCTACTTTTCAGTTCAGTTCAGTTCAGTCGCTCAGTCGTGTCCGACTCTTTGCGACCCCAGGAATTGCAGCACACCAGGCCTCCCTGTCCATCACAAACTCCCAGAGTTTACTCAAACTCATGCCCATCAAGTCGGTGATGCCATCCAGCCATCTCATCCTCTGTCGTCACCTTCTCCTCCTGCTCCCAGTCCCTCCCAGCATCAGGGTCTTTTCCAATGAGTCAGCTCTTCACATAAGGTGGCCAAAGTATTGGAGTTTCAGTTTCAGCATCAGTCCTTCCAATGAACAGCCAGGACTGATCTCCTTTAGGATGGACTGGTTGGATCTCCTTGCAGTCCAAGGGACTCTCAAGAGTCTTCTCCAACACCATAGTTCAAAAGCATCAATTCTTCGGCGCTCAGCTTTCTTCACAGTCAAACTCTCACATCCATACATGACACTGGAAAAACCATAGCCTTGACCAGACGGACCTTTGTTGGCAAAGTAATGTCTCTGCTTTTTAATATGCTGTCTAGGTTGGTCATAACTTTCCTTCCAAGGAGTAAGCATCTTTTAATTTCATGGCTGCAATCACCATCTGCAGTGATTTTGGAGCCCCCAAAAATAAAGTCTCTCCACTGTTTCCCCATCTATTTGCCATGAAGTGATGGGACCAGATGCCATGATCTTAGTTTTCTGAATGTTGAGCTTTAAGCCAACTTTTTCACTCTCCTCTTTCAATTCATCAAAGGCTTTTTAGTTCCTCTTCACTTTCTGCCATAAGGGTGGTGTCATCTGCATATCTGAGGTTATTGATATTTCTCCCGGCAATCTTGATTCCAGCTTGTGCTTCTTCCAGCCCAGCGTTTCTCATGATGTGCTCTGCATATAAGTTATATAAGCAGGGTGACAATGGGACAGTACCCGGGCCTAACCAATCCAGCTCCCACCAGATCTCCTCTTTCAACTTCCCCATGTATCGACCCAGGTTCACGTGTGCCCTGTGGAAACATGCAATAGATCTTCTAGAAGTCTTCCTCATCACTGAAGTAGGATGTTTGGAAGTTGTGAGAGACAAATGCAAGTTCTACTTCTCTTCTTTCAGTGTTAGCTCAGTCTGCGTGTTCCAGTTTGTCCTCACTCTCTCCCACTTCACGCGCGTCTTCCCTTTCTAACTGCTGCCCTGCTGACTGTAGGCCTGACACGGGATGAAGAGCCACAGTCTTACACAAACTCCACAACCAACTCCCACAACTGTGGAAGGTCTAATCTCTACACAGATCTCTCTCTATCACTTATAAGTAGTTCTGCTTCTCTGATCAAACCCTAATGATACTCTTTCATAACTTTTTTTGGCTAAATTCCTAGAAATCTGGGAGGAGATAGTACATTCCTTAAATATTTCTTTTTTGTTCATGTGTTTTATTTAGTGAAATCTTTTTTGGAAAAGTTCTAGCTTGTTTCTTCTCTACTAGGAAGACTCAAAGCAAGGTATTTTTGTCCACGCTTGCACCCGAACTTTAATGGCAAAGCACTGGACCCCTGGGCCACAGTGCGCATGGCAGTAGCAAGAATCTAGAGGAGACGAAATTCAAAAGGAGGTGGTCAGTCTCACTTGCTGAATCACCCTTTGATAGCACTCCAAGGTGACAAAACCTTTAAGATTCTTTTTTCTGTTAGAGACATGAATATTTCCTTTATGGTCTGTCTTCTTAGGCTGGAGTCCTGTCTCTGAGTTCTTAACTATTGGTAGACTTTGCTTATTCCAACTTCCTCCGTTTACCTATTTGGACAACCATTTATCTATTATTCCTGCATTCCCACCATCTGTGCTTGATTCACCTGCTGGGACATACCGTTGACATAAATGGCATCATCTAGGTTTGTGCAGCACATGATCTGTACAATTATATTCATGAATTTTAAGTTACCCTAGGTTGTATCTTCCTGTTGCTGACTTCGTCTTTCTATTGTTTGTGGCCATAGCTTTTAGATACCATGATCTGTCTGCTGGCTGGACATTCATCCATGGCCATCATAAGTTAGGTCCATTCCCTCAGTGTCTTCCCCAGCCAGGAAGGCAGATTAACTCTAGGAACCTGTAACTATAAAATCAGCACATCCCAGACCGCTGTGGATTAGGCCACTCTAGGCCCGACTGTGTTCCAAGCTATGACAAACTTAGCTTCTAGAAACTCCTCCAAATCCATCTCTTAGGTAATAAATTTCTATTTGAGCTGTGTCAAGATGATTATGTAAATCTAAAGTGCTAAAACAAGATTCTAGTAATCTGCCTCCCCTTCAGTGACATTATAAAGGCTTTCCTTGCTTATGTACAGAGTCATAAAAGTCATTGGTTTGAGGACTTTGATTTGGCTGGCGATCTCCACTATAACAACAATTTCTGGCAAAGATATTTCAATTGTACCTACAACTATGAAATGAGGTATAGTATTTATTTTTCATGTTTCTCATGTTTGCACTGACTCACATCTCCCCCATATCTATCTTTGTGGGAATAGTCTTTATTTGGGGACAATTAGGTACTGAGGATTTTTTTAATTTGCATGATTCACCCAGGCTAAACTCATGGGAAAGTGTTTTATGGAAATGTATAATGATCTGGAAGCCCAGCCTTAGCTCTCTAGTTTGACATGGACATTAAAACTGAGAGGAGAGTTTACCTGGTGGCTCAGTGGTAAAGAATCTATCAATTCAGGAGACGTGGGTTCAATCCCTGATTTGGTAGGATACTACACGGCGGAGAGCAAATAAGCCCATGTGCCACAACTATTGAGGTTGTGCTTTAGAGCCCGGAAGCTGCAACTACTGAGTCCAAGTGCTGCAATGACTGAAGCTGTGTGCCCTTGAACTTGTGCTCTGCAACAAGAGAAGCCACTCCAGTGAAAAGCCCGGGCACTGCAGCCAGAGAGTAGTCCTACTCACCACAGCTAGACAAAGAACCTGTGCAGCAAAGAGGACCCAGTACAGCCAAAAAATAAATAAATTATAAAAATAAAAAACTGAGAAGAATAACTCCATATACTTTGCCCTTAAATAGTTTTCCAAGATAAAACTTAGAACACTATACATTGATTCTAGAGTGGTATGATTTGGGGGGCAAGGATTTTTGCCATCAACCTTAAAATTGGGGAGGAAGCCTTTTAAGTGATGCTTCTCTATAAGTGTAAGAATGACTATTTTAGTTGTTCAGAATATTCTCCTTATCACTAAAATCCAGCTCCAAAGACTGAGGGGATGTTTTCTTTGAATGATTTCCATCACTGGCATCTTTAATACATCAAAAGTGAAACTTAGAACAGAATGATAATTCTATTGATGTCTTGGAAGCAGATTTAATCAGAATGTTTTGTGCATTTCAGCTGCTTTTATCCATGGGGGAGAGGCACAATTTTCCTGTGTCTCACTTTTTATTTAGGATAAAGTAGGGGTTTAAGCCAGATATTCTTTGTAATTCCTCCAATCCTAAAATAACTTAATCTTTAAAAATGATGTTCACCTGTGGCCCAAATATTTAAAATGTCTGTTAGTGTTTTCAAGGGCAAGTTCTAAAGAATACATACATTCCAAAGTCAATAACTTTAACTATCAGATTTTCTAACATAGTGTTAAGGCTATAGGTTTAGTTTGGATATATTCTATAGGATAATAGTCAAATACTTGTCCAGTTTAATTAAACATAATTTAGTCAATGGTTCAAACATAAAAAGTATAAGAATATATTCTGCTGGTCAAATATACATAAATGATCTAATCCCCAAAGACATTAAAAGTCTTTGAAGTAATGTGAGAGTGTGAATTGTTTTACTTTGAAAATATTCTGCATTTGATATGCTAGTGTCCTGAATTAGAAAACCTGAATGACGTGAAAAATCATTTTCCCTTGTTTGCTTCCAGAGGAATTTACTACTATAATTTTAAAACAAGAACAGAGTTCAGTTTCAATTAACAATGTCCTAAGTTAATGATTAGCCTTCCCAGGTGGCACAGTGGTAAAGAATCTGCCTGCAAAGTCAGGAGACAAAAGAGACATGGGTTTGATCCCTAGGTTTGGGAAGATCCCATGGAGTAGGAAATGGCAACCCATTCCAGTATTCTTGCCTGGAAAATCCCAGGGACAGAGGAGCCTGGCAGGCTACAGTACATGGGGTCGCAAAGAATTGGATATGACCGAGCATATGCACACACGCACGTTAATGATTAGTGTTTATATTCTTAAGGTTCAGCTATTTTAAAGTTTATGAATCTTAAAGAAGCTGGGCTAATTTTCTATTAGAAAAATGTCATTGGAAAGTGCTGTTAAAGTGCAGAGGATATAAGATAATGTAATCTGTTGCTCATTTTAGCTGTGTACAATGACATCTAATCTATTAATATAAAAGAACTTCAGGCTTACATACTTACTTAAATTAATTTACAATAAACAATTCACAAATTAAGTAGATTAAAATTTTGGCAGCAATAAGTCTTTATAAAGTTTGGTTCTTGATAGAGAAAGAAAAACAAGACAGTCTTTCATATGTAAATAATAACACGTGGGACAGTTGAAAACCAGTTTAGCTTAATATTCTATGTGTACTTACAAAGTTCTAATTTTCCCCCAAACTCCATAAAATCTTCTTTTTAATGAGTCTGGTAAAATGTCTAAATTGCAACACTGCATCTCTACTTTGTCCAAAAAAATTGTAGTATATTTCCTTTAAGTTGCATAAAGCAAATATTCTATGAACATTTCATTATTTATAAACAGCATTCTTTCGAATAGAAACATGGCAGTAAAGCATGAAGACCTTGCAAACTTTGGGATTCTTAAAAACCACCTGGAAAACAAGGCAGAGACCAAGATCAGAATAGGGCCTCTCTTGTGGCTCAGATGGTAAAGAACCCACCTGCAATGAGGAAGACCTGGATTCAATCCCTGGGTCGGGAAGATTCCCTGAAGGAGGGCATGGCAACCCACTCCAGTATGCTTGCCTGGAGAATCCCCATGGACAGAGGAGCCTGGTGGGGTATAGTCCACGGGGTCACAAAGAATCAGGCACAACCGAGCAACTAAGCACAGCACAGCACAAGATCATAACAGTTCCAGGAAAAGGAAATACGAATTTCTCTTAGATGTATAAAAGGCATTGTCTTACCCTTAGTAAAAGATACAAATTGAAATTATGAGATATTATTTGCAACTATTGGATAGATAAGTATAAATGCATGTGGTGAGAATGTGAAAATATAGGCATGTTCCTACAGTTCTGGAGTTTAAACGGATACAAATTCTATGCTAGGAGTTGGGGGAGGGCATATGATCTAGTAGTTCAATCTCTAGGAGTTTGTAATACAGATATACTCCGGTGTGAAATGACACTGCAATATTGTAATGACAAATAATTGGATAGAATTTAAAGGCCCATCTTTGGGGACCAGTTAAATAAATTTCATATAATAGATCCTTACGCAGCCTTTTAAAAGAATGAAAATGCTTTGTATGTATGGATCTGTAACAATATGCAAACATATTTTTAAGGACTTGGTGTTATGACTGATTAGGTGCACAGAGGCCCCCTTCTGCTAAGGAACAGCTAGACCTTGGATAGGACACAACTTTTTGAGGCATTGTTGGTCTCTCAAGAGATTGGGGAGGTCTCTGAAGACCCTCTCATTCCAAAAATCAAAATAAAACTAGAGTTGTTCTGAGGTAAATGATGATAGTAGTAACACTGTTATCAGAATACTGAGGCTTTGGCTAGTAGAAGATTGAAAAGAATGAACTGAGCCAAGACCCTGAAGTGGTCCTAGAATGATGGTTTCTTTGGCTACCCAAACATAAGTTCCAGGTAGATTAAAACCTAAATAAGAAAGACAGAACTATAATGCTCTTAGAAGAATGGAGGAGAGTATATCATAGCCCCCAAAGAGTAAAGAATTTATAAAAGACGATGCAAACAATTGCAAGTACAAAATAAAGATTGATAAATTTAACCACATTAAGATTAAGAACTTTTGTTCCTCAAAAGACAGTACTTTTAGTTATTGTTAGGTATTATTAGAATAAAAAAAGAAAGGTCATGAGAAGGTATTTGCAGTACGTATAATCAGCAAAGCCTAGTGAGCATTACTATTACAAACTGATAGCAAAAACAGTTAAATAGAAAAATGGGTAAGACTTTATTTAACAGGTCTGTACAAAAGGTGATATCCAAATGATCAATAAACATTCTCCTTAGTAATCAGGGAAGTACACATTAAAACTACAATGGGCTACAAACCTATTAGATTGGAAAAAAATTAAAAGTCTGACAATATTAAGTGTTGGAGAGAAAACTGGGACAACAGGAACATCCAAACAATGCTGGTGAGATGTAAATTGGTATCATCTTTCTCAAAATATCATGTGGCATCCAATAAAGTTGAACATATTTGTACCCCCGGCCCAACAACTTAAATTCAAGATCTCTACCTTAGAGAAATACATGCAGATGTGCATATGAATATATGTATAAGAATGTTCACAGGAGTATTGTTATTAATTGGCCCAAACTGGAAATAACCCAAAAGCCCACCAACAGCAGAATGGATAAATAAAATTTTGATACAATTGAATATTATACAGTAATAAATATCAACTAAAATGCAGGCAAAAGGAATAAGCTGGAGATACATAAACAAATCTTATATACTTAATGTTGAGTTAAAAAAAAAAGGCAGGATACAAAACAGTACATTCAATGTGATTATATTCTTTAAGTTTAAAAAGAGGCAAAAGTAAGTCCTTTTGTTTAAAAATGCACACAGAGGTAGTAAGGTAGTACATTTATAAAGAAAAGCAGGGAAATTACTATCAGTCATTGGATAATGGTTACATCCTGGGGGATAGATAGAACTGTGAT
The DNA here is from genome assembly GCF_019320065.1 of Cervus canadensis. Taxonomy (NCBI): domain Eukaryota; kingdom Metazoa; phylum Chordata; class Mammalia; order Artiodactyla; family Cervidae; genus Cervus; species Cervus canadensis. The sequence continues at coordinate 51,092,116 of NC_057400.1, read as the reverse complement.
CAGAAAGGCACACACATGTGGGCTTCTCAAGTGCTGATACTATTCTATTTCTTGACTTGGAGGATGGGTTTTGTGGTTGTTTTGTGGTTATTTTTTGAATTATGTTTTTTTCTCCACAATGCATGTTATACTTCACAGTTTAATGTTTCAGAAAAGAAACTAAAGGAAATCACCACTAAGATAAACAAGCCACAAGAAAGTACCAAGAATGAATAGGCAAATTCCAGGGGAAAGTAAAACTTTTCAAGTATACATGGACAATTAAAGCAAAACTGACCAAAAGCTAGGCCACAACACAAGTCTCAGCAAAGTTTAAAGTGAAATAATACTGACCATATTCTCTGACCACAGTGGAATTAAGCTAGAAATAAAATTATCAGTAGAAAATTAACACATTTGTAAATTAAGAAACACATCTCTAAATAGTCCATTGTTCAAACAAAAAAATCATTAAGGATGCTAGAAAATATTTTAAACGGAGTAACACTGAAAATACCACCTGTCACAAGTTGTGAGATGCAGTAAAAGCCATGTTGAGAGGGATATTTACAGCATATAAAATGCACATATTAGGAAAGAAGGAAGATGGACAAACTTATGATCTAAAAATATCTCACGAGGTTAGAAAAACAGCAGACGCAGGTGCAGAGCACCGTGTAGCAGGCACGTGGTTCCTCGTGGGCCAGAGGTGGCCAGGCAAGGCCTAAACATCCTCAGGGTGGCCTTCATATCTGGTTGCACCATGACAGTCCCTCCAATCTGTTCCTTGAGGACACTTTGACTTGTCTGAGACTTGATGGCCTAGTGAGAGGAAGAAAATTTCTTCTCTCTTAAAAATGCTAAAAGACTGAGACAGGAGTTGGAGGATTTACATAAAGTGAGGAAGATGAATGTACAGTTTCTCCCACTAATGACACTTCTACTTTGCAGCAGAAATTAGGATAATTGAGAGTATTCAGCTAAGAAACTTCAAGTGTTGTTTGATACTTAGACACTTTAAATTTGGTTCTAATATCAACTTTATTGTTGGCAACAATGGAACTCAGCGTTATCTCAATAACATTAAGAAACAGTGGAGGTGATGCCAAATGTGTTTGGTGACTCTAGCTGTGTGACATCCCAGCAGCATGGACAGAAAGTCAGTCTTATAAACTAAAAAGTGAAACACGAACCATGGCTTCTACTAGGAAAGAAGAGCTGAGTGTAGTTCTTGATCATTTCAACATACAGGTGGATAATCTCGTTTCATTTTAACACAAGAGATGAGCAACCAGTTATAGCTGTCTGAATTGAGGGAAACAAATATGAATTCTCCATGAGAGCAACCCAACTTGGGCAGATGAAGGAAGATCATTTATACATTATGGAAAAAAAAGAAAGAACAAGGAGTAGATAGATCAAGGAAGAGTAATTTATTGAACTGAACTACCAGTATTTAGAGAAAGAAGAATGTTTTCAAAGTACTGCTGGTTTAAGTACATTGAAGGCTAATTTAAGATACTTGAAACATGAAATGGCTTGGGCAGTGGTCAATGAAACAGGAAAACAATGGAATGCTATGAAAGATAATATAAAAATTAGAAAAGATCATGCTGATGGACTTGACAGGAAAATGAAGAACAGCAGGTCAAACTTAATGAAGCAGAAAAAAAATACAAGGATATTCAAGATAAAACAGAAAAGATTAGTGAGGAGACAAATGCATGAACACCAGAATGTATGGTATTGCAAGCAGATAGATGTTACTGCTACGAAAAGAGCCTATAATGAAACTAAAGTTTTATACAACCATTCCCTAAAAAAATTCCAAATCCGTATAGAACATTAAAGAAAGATGATGAGCAACTTTTCAAAAGAATTGAAGAACTGAAAAAAAAAAGGTACAATCAATCTTTGCAACTTGAGCTGAAAGGCAAAAAAATTACCTTGGTTAAAAAAAGAATGTAACCTAGTCATACTGAGTCAAGTAGATCAGACAGAGAAAGACAAATATCATATGACATTGCTTATATGAGGAATCTTAAAAAATGGTACAAGTGAGCTCATTTACAAAACAGAAATAGAGTCACAGATGTAGAAAACATATTTATGGTTATTGGGGGGAAATGGAGGAAGGATAAACTGGGAGATCGAGATCAATATATATATACTGCTATATATAAAATAGATAACTAATAAGGATCTACTGCACAACACAGGGAATTCTTCTCAAAACCCCAAAATGACTTATATGGGAAAAGACGCTAAGAAAAAAGTGGATATAGAACCTAATACAGCACTTTAAATCAACTATATTTGAATAAAAATTATATATATCAGAAAAGCGTGTAAAGGCCTTATAGGTTCAAAGAAGTTCAGTCAATCAAGAGATTGAACAGTTTCAGCAAGCCAAAGGAAACATACCAGAATTTAGGGAGAAGAATGAGATGTGAAGTATATACTGAACTATATAATCAGAGGCAACTGAAAAAGTAATAACGGTTGACTAAAAGGATTTGGCCCTCATGTTCCAACCCTTCTTGAAGTGAGAGATGATGCTTATTGATGTGAACATTTTACCTATAAACCTGTAGGCTCTTCAGACTCTTTCATTCATCTTTGGGACACTGAGCTTGCTCTGGCTATTGAATCTTGCTTAAAAGGACTTCTGCAAGCCTATTGTTGCCATAATCATGCTGAGGAAAGAATGCTTCAGGCACAGATAAAAAGGTTTTATTCACTAGGGACCTCACAGCCACAGATAATAGTTTCTGAGTTTTGGAATAAGACATGTAGTGTTAGATAGAGCTGCTTATCATCCAGTTTCCAACAGTTCTGACAGCTTTAGAAACAGGAAATGCAGTTGTTACAAATAGCCTAACTGACATGAGAGACATAGAGACAGTGCTGCTAATCAAAAATAATTGTGTAGCTTGTGCAGTAATGCAGTCCCAAAACTGCCCAAGAATTGTAGCTTTTACTGCTGATGGTGATCAAGTCTTTGTGGGGTGCTATTATTTACCTGAAATAAGACTTGAGTTTCTAAACAGAAATGTGGATTTATTTCAAACTGACTTAGAGAAGAAGGTTGAAAAATACATAAGCCCAGATAACAAATTTTCAGCAATATTTGTCTATTCTTGAAGAGTATATTAAACACAATGAAAATTTTCTTAGAAGTTGCCAGCTATGTTACAAAGTGTTAAGATGAAATTAAGAAAAACTATTTCTAAAATGTGGGAACTTGAGAATATAAAAGAATCCTAGTCTGAGGATGCTGAGACCAACAACAATGGCAACAACTTTATGACACAGTGCCTGGAAACAAAACTTGAACAAAATGAAAAACAGCCTTTTGAGTCTTTCTAACACCTGAATTTTTACTCTGTATAATTTTGTTCTTTTTGGAAAATCTAAATCATAGTAAAACATAGGGTGAAATCTGAAAAAAAAAAGTTTAGACAAAGAAATGAATAGATTAAGACCAAAGATACAGGCTGAACATGCTAGTTTTGGAGATCAAGAGGAAATAATGAGGCAGTACTGAGAAGCACGAGAAACATATCTTGATCTAGGTAATAATGTAAGGACTTTTGAAAGGTTTATTAAATTACTAGAAGAAACAAGAACTCATAGATACAAAGCACATCAATAATTTAGGAGGTCTTTGCAATACAAATTGTACTTTGACATCTTATCTCAGCCAGCCTATTTATGGAAAAATGAATTTTGTCCACAAGAATGAGGCTGTTACTGTATCAGTTCCTCCTGGGGAGAGAAACAAAGTTCCTTTCAATAAGAGGAAGGCCTTATCTAGAGGTGAATGTTCTTGTTTTTGTTTTTCCCATGGCTTGTTTCATTCTTTCCCTGTGGTCCATTGCTGAATCTCCTTTCAGATGCCTGGACGAGTCTGATGTTCTACATGATACGGTTAACCAAAGAACATAATGAATATGATATTCAAGACAGCAGATTCCCAGTGTTTCGATTTATCTTGCTTACCCCTCAAAGCACAAGCTCACGTCTGTCAAGTAAACTGATAAGAATTCTTTGAATGTCTGATCCTGAAAGAGGATAAATCACATTGCCTTTCTCACCTGTGACTCAATAGAAACTAGACAGAAGTTGATTTGTAACTTAGATGCTGTGTCCTCATGTTGAAAGATTTGCAAAGGGAAAAAAATTCAGCACTATTTGATGAAATAAAATGAAACCAAAGATATTCTAAAATAAAAAACTCTTTTATGCATCTGACCAGAATAAAATATATAAATAAGCCTAGAAAACCAACTATAATCAGCAAATTAAAATTACTTTACAAAAATCAATTTCATAGTATTGGTTTTAAATCCTTTTTTTTAACTGCCTATTTTAAGTTTTTTTTTTTTCAGAAGTAAAATTTTGTACATACATTCATGTGCATATCTGTTTAGTTTGGGTTCATTTCTATGATATTTTGTAAGAATTAAAAGTTTGAGCACCTGGAAACAAAAAAAGAAAGAAAAATAGCAGAAATAAAATGCAAAGAAAGTGGAAGAAGGATAAAATGAAGATAAAAGCAGAAATTCATGCAATAAAAACATACCTTTGATGGAAAGAATTAACACAGCTAAAAGATGTGTGCTGTGTGGTAAGTCGATTCAGTTGTGTCCGACTCTTTGCAGCCCTATGGACTGTCACCCACCAGGCTCCTCTGTCCATGGGATTCTCCAGGCAACAATACTGGAGTGGGTTGCCATGACCTCCTCCAGCAAATCTTCCTGACCCAAGGATAGAACCTGCATCTCTTATGTCTCCTGCTTTGGCAGGCTGGTTCTTTGCCGCTGATGCCACCTGGGAAGCGCCAGCTAAAAGATAGTTCTTTGAAAAAAGCTAATGACCATAATAAACTTCTTATGAGAGTGACCAGGAAAAAACAGAAAACATCTCATCTTACCACAGCTTGGATCAGCTGCGAACTGAACTTTTTGGTGCTTTATCCGTGCTTACCATTATTACAAATCTTTTAGATATTAAAAGATCTCAAAAGGATATTATGAGACTTGATAACTTTGAAAAATTAGATGAAAGGAACAAATTTCTATCAAGGCCCAGTTCTCCAAAACGGATACAAGAAGAAACCAGGTAATTCAATAACTGAAATTGCATCTGCAATTTAAAACCTTCTCAATGAAAGGAAGGGTTTGCTTCTGTTATTAGTATTTTGTCTCTGTCATTGGTCACCTTTTCCTCCTTTACATGTCTAATAGTCTTTTATTATATGACAGACTTTGTATATAAAAGAAGGCTCCAGCTGATACCTTCCTTAGGCAGAAAGACTGAAGAACAGATCACCTCGATCCAATCAGTGATTGAATTGATTCAGAGCTTTTAACTGAGAGTTTGTATAATCTCTGTTTCCTCAGCCCTGTAGCTCTGTCCTTTAGATGTTTGAATTTAGCTCTTCAGTATCCAACCCCATTGTTAGAGACTAAATTGTGCCTCCCCCACCCCACCCGACCACCCACCACAAATTCTTATACTGAAGTCCTAACCCTCAGTCATCAGCATGTGACCACATTTGGAGAGAGGGTCTTCAAAGAGATTAATGAGTTCATCAGGGTGAGCCCTAGTGCAACGTGATGGATGTCCTTATAAGAAGAGATTATGACACAGACACACACACAGAAAGAAGACCATGTGGAGACACAGGGAGACCACCATCCATAAGCCAAGGAAATAGACATTATAAAAAACTAACCCTGCTAACACTTTGATCTTGGACATCTAGCTTCCAGAATTGTGAGAAAATAAACTTTTCTAGACTACCCAGTCTGTGGTAGTCTGTTATGGCAGCATTTAGCAATCTTATTGAGCTTCCCCAATGGCTCAGCAGGAGACACAGGAGACAGGGGTTCTTTCTTGGGTTGGGAAGATTCCCTGGAGAAAGAAATGGCACCCCACTTTGGTATTCTTGCCTGCCTGGGAAATCCCATGGAGAGCGGAGCCTTGTGGGCTACAGTCCGAAGGGTTGCAAAGAATCAGACACGACTGATGACTAAACACAGCAAGCTACACACCCATGGATGTAAACTTGAGGGAGAGCCTAGTTGTGAATCTGTGAAAGCCTCTAGTAGGATTTTTTCCCCTAAGCACCACAAGACAATGGAAATGAAAACCTGCCTTTCTGACCAGCGCCCAGCCTCACATCACCCTCAGGAAATGTCTCAGGGGGAAAATTAGCCTTGCATCTGGGCTTTTCTGGTTTCTAATTGGTCACACCAGCTCTGTGTAACTGTCAAAAATTCTGCTGGCTTCTTTTTCTTCTAGTACAGTCTCCCTGACTAAATCAAGCCCACCAGAGGGGGAAAAAAGACAATCACTAATTCACCTAGGTGGGTTCTTACTGTTGCAGAATTTTAGTTTACCCATTCTTCATTGCTCCTCAACTCTCTGATAGCTTTATAAATATAAATTTGCAATTTATCCATTTTATTTTCTACTTGTTGCAACAAAAACATTGGGATACTGCAAATTAACATACCCTACCTAGAAGTTAAGGTTTTTATTAAACAAACTAACTGAATCCAGCAAAATATAAAAGGATATATCACAACCAAGTTGACTCTATTTCAGGAATATGACTGTTTCAACATAAAAGATTAATCAATGCCATTCACCATGTTAACAGGAGAAATTAGGAAAATTTATGATTATTTTAATAATGTAAGCATTGATAAAATTCTATATGTAGTCATAAAAAAACTCTTAGCAAACTATAGGTAGAAGGAAACATCTTTAAACTGTTAAAGGGTATTTATGGAAAAGGTGTCAGGGAATGTTTAACAGTAGGCTTCCTGTGTGCTGTTTCCTATCTCTCTTGAGCCCTCTGTTCCTTATCAGTTCCTGTCAGGAGCAAGAGGAGCTGGCAAGCCACTCCCAGAACTGAGATCTTAGAGATGGGATGCTTGCATAAGATCTCCTTCATTAGCTTTTCCATTTGGTGAAAGGGGTTATTCACGACCCTCTTTTGATATGGATTGCCTTTTGACTTTATGGCCTCTATTGCTCCCTGTTTGCTCAGTAACTCGTAAAGTCTGTGTTTTTTTATCTTTATCTGAAGAAGCTACCTTGTAATATGATGTATATACTCACAGAATTCAGTAAAGCACCCTTGTTCCACCAGAGACTTGGGTCCCCGTGTTCTTCTCTCTCTCTCTCTTTCTGGCTGATTCCCTGGAACGTGGAGGCTGGCTGCGTAACCCAGGGAATATTAGCCTCTTTCCTTCTTTCACTTTCTTATCGTCGACTCCAGACCACCAGGTTCCGGTCCATTAAAGGACCCCAACAAAAAGGGACTTCCCTGGTGGCTCAGTGATAAAGAATCCACCTACAATGCAGGAGTCGCAGGAGATGCGGGTTTAATCCCTGGGTCAGGAAGATCCCCTGGGGGAGGGCATGACAACCCACTCCAGTATTCTTGACTGGAGAATCCCATGGACAGAGGAGATGGTGGGCTACTGTCCACAGGGTCACACAGAGTTGGACACAACTAAAGCAACTTAGCATGTAAGTACACATTTACGGAAAAACGAAACTACAGGAAACAGTACTTAATAGTGAAATATTTCACTCTGAAACAAGGAATATACTGAAAGTCCTACCTAATACAATAAGGCAAGAAAAATAGATAACAGGGTTAAAGGTAGAGGAAATAAAATTGAATCCTTTGCATTCTTAGACAATTAAATCCACAAATTGATACTAGAATTATTAGGTGAGGGCTTTCCTGGTGATCTAGTGGTTAAGATCTACCTGCCAATGCAGGAGGCACGGGTTCAATCCATGGTCGGGGAAGATCCCACAAGCTGCAGAACAACTAAGCCTGAGTGCCACAACTATTGAGCCAGCACTCTACAGTTTGGGAGCCAAAACTACTGAAACCCATGCACTGCAATAAATAGTAACCCCTTGTCTCCACAACTGGAGAAAAGCCAGGACACAGCAGTGAACACTCAGCATAGCCAAAAATAAAAATAACTAGATAAAAAGAATTATTAGGTGAGTTAACAAATTTACAGGATACAGATTGCCATGCAAAAGTCAATGAAATTGTCCTTGTTGAGCATCAAACCATTAAAAAATGAAATCTAAGAAGACACCATTTACAATAAGATTAAAACATACCAATCACCTACAATAAATCTAAAGAAAGATGTGGAATGCCTCTATACAGAAAACCTAAAAACATTTTTAGGGAAATTGAAAATGATCTAAATAAATGGAGGGATATACTCTGTTGATGTATTAGAAGATTCAAATTAGTAAAGATGTCATTCCTCCCTGGGTTTATCTGTAGAGTCAATGTAGTCCCAATCAAAATTGCAATCAGTTAATTTTTATGGAATTGACAGGTAGATTCTGAAGTGGAATGGGCTTCCCTGATAGCTCAGTTGGTAAAGAATCCACCTGCAGTGCAGGAGACCCTGGTTTGATCCTGGGTCAAGAAGATCCACTGGAGAAGGGATAGGCTACCCACTCCAGTATTCTTGGGCTTCCCTGGTAGCTCAGCTAGTAAGGAATCTGCCTGCAATGCTGGAGACCTGGATTCAGTCCCTGGGTTGGGAAGATCTCCTGGAGAAGGGAAAGTCTACCCACTCCAGTATTCTGGCCCGGAGAGTTCCATGGACTGTATGTGTCCATGGGGTCACAAAGAGTCAGACATGATTGAGCGACTTTCACTTTTTCTGAAGTGGAGGGATAAGGAATATATCAAGGGTCAAGAATAACCATGCACTCCTGAGAAAAATGTGTGAGGACAAATTCTACTGAATATTAAGATGTAAATCTGATTAATACAGTATGATATTGGTGAAAACACTGACAAATAGATCACAGAATGGAGTAGAGTCCATATACAGACACCTGATTTATGACAAAGGTGTCACTGCAAAAGTGGTGATGGATTAGATTTTCCTATGAAAAGGGAAAGAAAAGAGATACCCTGCCATCTCACACCATAAGCAAAAATCAATTCCATGCTGATTGTAGCTTCAAAGATAAGGATTAGAAAGAGACAGCCCAGAAACAGACTCAGAAAGTGGATGAGAGATTTACTTCTTACTTTTGAACATTTTTAAACTTTCGTGCCTGCAGTGGGACGGTGAGGTGGTTACCCTCTTACAACACATCTAAGTGATGCTGAGATCTAGACTCCTTTCTTGAAATACAGACCCAAACTTGGGAGAGACACCTTCAGAAACCACTTCAAAATAAGTTCTTCCTTTGTGATGAGGACTTTGAGGCCCAGGAGCTTCAGTGAACTGTGATTCCCAGGTTTCTTCTCCTCAGTCATATACTAACACAGTCCTATCCCAAATGGGACATTTCCAGCTGCTTCCAACACCTTGGATCCTACTCCATTATGAACATTCCCTACTCCTCTTTCATGAGTCCATACTATTTTGCTGCTAAAAAAAAAAAAAAAAGAACTTGGCAAATTCTTCTCCTTCCTAATATTTAATCTGTTGATTCTCCTTGGATCACCAATATATTTTTGAAAACTACAAAGGTGAGTAAATGTCCTAGGTATTAACTGTAGTACTATTTCCTAAATGATACCATTTATTAGAATGACTGTCAGTGAATATTCACTCTTGAATTCACCTAGATATAGCATTTCCCTTCATTAGACTTTTAGATTAATATCAGCAGATACACAAAGTCTTATTTCATTAATCTGTATGTAATTTTATTAGTCATTGACATGGACATTTTATTTTTTTTTTTTTTTCTTTTTTTTTTTTTTTTTTTTTTTTTTTTTTTTTTTTTTTTTTTTTTTTTTTTTTTTTTTTTTTTTTTTTTTTTTTTTTTTTTTTTTTTTTTTTTTTTTTTGACATGGACATTTTATTACTAACTACACTGCCTGGTCCGACATACGTTTCTTCTAGCAGGTAAAATCGCAATTAACAATGCTGTTCTTTGAAGACAGAGCACCTAATGAGTTCAATGATCAAACTTAGGAGATAGCCACAAAAGTTGCTGTATCTAAATGTTTCAGTCCTTATTTAGCAGGCACGTCCCTGCGATGACTCAAAAGCATTTTTAGACTCGTCTGTGTAGTCTACTAAGTTTAAAATGGGTAACAGTTATTTATCATAACACATTATCAAAATTCTAAGATAGATTCTGAGACAGAAAAAGTTAATAATTGCTCAGAAAGCTATACAAGCCTCTATCACAGGCACTATTTTGCCGTCACCTATTAGAGTCCAGAACAGGCAACTCCATGGAGACAGAAAGTAGAGCAATAATCACCAGGGACTGGGTAAAAGGGAGAACAGGAATTATTGTCCCTCAAAGAGTGTATTTTATAGTATGTGAATTATAGCATAATAAAACTGTTATTAAAAGATCAATATCCTCTGTGCTACACATGGAACTATATTGAGTATCTGTAATGGAAAAGAATCTGAAAAAGAATATATATGTGTAACTAATCAATTTGCTATACACCTGAAACCAACACAACAATTTCAATCAATGGTACTTCAATTTAAAAAAAATCAGTATCTCCCAACTGTAAGAATCAAAGAACTATCCGAAACTCAATCCTAATTAAATTAAATAAATTAATTTAAAATTAATCAAGGCTTAATCTTTTAGAAAGAATAAATAAGTTCTGTTATATGACATTATTGAGGAAGACTGGTCTGTTAATTAAAAAGGAAGTCATTGTATAAAGATATATACACGATTTGTAAACATTTTATTCCAACTTAAAACATAAAAGGGTACACATTCATTTAACTATCTTTTATATAAGGCCAAGAAGTTTCCTTTAGGTTTGATTTTACTAATTGGTGTTCTCTGTTATCTTTCTGACATAGACCACACTCACAGTTATCATTTCCAGAATTGGTATTTTTATTTATTTATTTTTTATTGGAGGACAATTGCTTTACAATGTGGTGGTGGTCTCTGCCATACATCAACACGGATCAGTCATAATTATACATATATCCCCTCCCTCTTGAGCCTCCCATTCCATCCCTCTGTGTCATCGATGGGCTCCCTGTGTTATATGGCAGCTTCCTGCTAGTTATTTATTGTACACAAATAGTGTATACATGTCAATGCTACTTTCTCAATTTCTCCTGGCCTCTCCTTCCCCTGCTCTGTCCACAAGTCTTGTCCGTGTCTCTATTTCTTCTCTGTAAATAGGTTAATCAGTACTGTTTTTCTAGATTCCAAATATGGGTGCTAATATATGATATTTTTCTCTTTCTGAGTTACTTCACTCTGTGTAATGGGCTTTAGGTTCCACACCTCACTACAACTGACTCAAATTCCAGAAATGGTATTTTTAAAGCAGACCAGAACTCAGAGACACACATGGAGAAATCTGAGTTCAGAATCCTTCCATTTTTTTCAATTCCCCCTTTAGCAAGACACTCCGTACAAAATCAGATTCTCGTGGCCTCACTCCTCTCTTGCTCCAGCCACCACCACCATCACCATTCTGTGCGGATGGACTCCTGCAAACTTTGTGCTGACACAACCTGCCTAACAACCTCACTCACATCATGTTGCTCTGAGTTCCCTTGCTTCCTGCCCATTGATGTCAAGGTGAACTCAGCCTTGTGCAGTCTGGAAACTCATGGGAAAGGTGTGCTGAGTCTGAGCTTTGAAGAGTAGCAGATGATAAGAATTGGGAGGATAAATTATTATCCATTTTCCCCCATCTTGTCCCTCACATACTGCCTCAGGGGTTTCTGTGGCTTCTCAGAAGTTGATTCATGAGATTAAGCATTTAGTTGCACTTAGCCAGCTTGATATTAGGTTTCTTTCTGTGTCTCCTTCATTCCTCCTACCCCTCATTCCTGCAGGGATGTCACTCCTTATCACAGAAGCAGCACATAAGCTTTGTTTCAAGCTCTGTTTTTAAAAACTTTTATTTAGTTATTTTTGGCTGAGCTGGGTCTTCATTGCTGTGTCAACTTTTCTCTAGTTGCGGTGCAAAGGCTTTTCATTGCAGTGCTTTTCTTGTTGTGGAACATGGGCTCTAGAGCATGGGCTTCAGTAGTTGTGGTGCACAGACTTAGTTGTTCTGTGGCATGTGGGAACTTCCCTGATAAGGGATTGAACCCATCTCCTGCATTGGCAGGCAAATTCTTTATCACTGAGCCACCTGGGAGGACCCAAGCTCTATTTTTGAGGGAACCCAAGCTAAGACATCTCTCAATCTTTCACAGCTACTTTATCCACTCCTTATTTGACAGTAATTTTTAGTAACCTGATTATAGCAAGTCTTTTGAAAGTATATAACCTTTTTAATAGTAAAATCAAACTTTCCTTTTTAATTCTCATGTTTCATGGATTAACTTAATAAATAAATTATATAATGACAGTAACACACGTAGCTGACAAAAAGAGGTTTAGAAAGAGTTGGTCCTTGGTAGGTAAACCCATGGACATCCTGGAAAGCAGTCATGAGTCTGCAGATTAATTTTTTTCATTTTTTCAACAGAAATTACATTTTTAAAACTATAGTTGATTTATAATATTGTGTTAGTTTCAGGTGTTGTTGTTCAGTCACTAAGTTGTGTCTGACTCTTTGTGACCCCCATGGATTGCACATACCAGCCTCCTTTGTCCTTCACTATCTCCCAGAGTTTGCTCAAATTCATGTCCATTGAGTCAGTAATGCTATACAACTATCTCATCCTCTGCCACCCCTTTCTCCTTTTGCCTTCAATCTTTCCCAGCATGAGGGTCTTTTCCAATGAGTCAGCTCTTCACATCAGGTGGCCAAAATATTGGAGCTTCAGCATCAGCATCAATCCCTCCAATGAATATTCAGGGTTTATTTTCTTTAGGATTGACTGGTTGGATCTTCTTGCAGTTCAAGGGACTCTCAAGAGTCTTCTCCAGCACCACAGTTCAAAAGGATCAATTCTTCAGCACTCAGTCTTTCTTATGGTCCAACTCTTACATCCGTACATGACTACTGGAAAAAAACCCACAACTTTGACTACACAGAGCTTTGTCAGCAAAATCATGTCTCTGTTTTCTAATACACTGTCTAGTTTTGTCATAACTTTCCTTCTAAGGAGCAAGTGTCTTTTAATTTCATGGTTTCAATCAGTGTCTGCAGTGATTTGGGAACCCAAGAAAATAAAATCTGTCACTGCTTCCACTTTTTCCCTTCTATTTGCCATGAAGTGGTGGGATAAGATGCCATGATCTTAGTTTTTTAGTATATGTGCTGCCGAAGCGAGCACAATCTTAGTTTTTTGAATGTTGAGTTTCAAGCCAACTTTTTCACTCTCCCTCTTTCACTTTCATCAAGAGGCTCTTCAGTTCCTCTTTGCTTTCTGCAATTAGAGTGGTATCATCTGCATATTTGATGTTGCTGATATTTCTTTCAGCTATCTTTATTCTAGCCTGTGATTCATCCAGTCCAGCATTTCACATGATGTGTCCTGCATATAGGGCTTCCCTAGTGTCTCAGACAGTAAAGAATCTGCCTGCAGTGCAGGAGATCTGGGTTCAATCCCTGGGTCAGGAAGATCCCCTGGAGAAGAGCATGGCAATTCACTCCAGTATTCTTGCCTGGAGAATCACATGGACAGAGGAGCCTGGCAGGAAACCAGAGGGTCACACTGAGCCAGACATGACTGAAGCGACTTAGCATGTGCATGCACTCTGCATATAAGTTAAATAAGCAAGGTGACAATATATAGCCTTGTCATACTTCTTGACCAATTTTAAACCAGTCAGTTGTTCCATGTCTGGTTCAAGTGTCTGGTTTCAGATGTAGAGCAATGTGATTCAGTTATAGATATCTATTTTTTTTTCAGATTATTTTCCATTATATATTATTCCAAGATTTTGAATATAGTTCCCTGTGTTGTACAATAAATCCTTGTTGTTTATTGATTTTATGTGTAGTAGTTTGTATGTTGGAGAAGGCAACGGCAACCCACTCCAGCACTCTTGCCTGGAAAGTCCCATGGACGGAGGAGCCTGGTGGGTTGCAGTCCATGGGGTTGCTCAGAGTCAGACATGACTGAGCGATTTCACTTTCACTTTCATGCATTGGAGAAGGAAATGGCAACCCACTCCAGTGTTCTTGCCTGGAGAATCCCAGGGACTGGGGAGCCTGGTGGGCTGCCGTCTATGGGGTCGCACAGAGTTGGACATGACTGAAGTGACTTAGCAGCAGCAGCAGCAGTTTGTATGTATTAATCCCATACTCCTAATCCCCTTCTTCCCTTTGGTAACCATAAGCTTGTTTATAACTCTATGTGTTTTGTTTATAGATTCATTTGTATTATTTTTTAGATTCCACATATAAGGGATATTACATATTTGTCTTTCTCTGTTGGAGTTACTTTACTTAGTATGATATCCTCTAGGTCTATCCATGTTGCTGCAAAAGGCAGTATTCCATTCTTTTTTATGGCTGAGTAGTATTCCATTGTATGTTTCCTATATCTTCTTAAACCAACAGTCCGTTGATGTCTTGTTATCATAAATAGTGCTGCTATGAACACTGGGATACTCCTTACAAATTAAGAGTTTTCATCTTTTCCAGGTATATGCCCAGGAGCAAGACTGCTGAATCATATGGTAACTCTATTTTAGTTTTTTAAGGACTTCTATATTGCTTTCCATAGTGGCTACACCAATCTACATTCTCACCAACAGTATAGGAAAGTTAACTTTTCTTCACTCTCTCTCCAGCATTTATTATTTGTAGACTTTTTAATAACAGCCATTATGACAGGTGTGAGGTGATACCTCATTGTGGTTTTGATTCGCATTTCTCTAATAACTAGGGATGTTAAGCATCTATTCATGTGCCTATTGGCCACCTGGATGTCTTCTTTGGAGAAATGTCTATTTAGGTCTTCTGCCCATGTTTTGATTGAGTTTTGTGATACAGACTTGTATGAGCTGTGTGTATTTCGAATATTAACCCATCAAGTGGATCATTGAAAATATTTTCTCCATTCCGTAGGTTGCCTTTTCGTTTTTTTGATGGTTTCCTTCACTGTGCAAAAGCTTTTAAATTGATTAGGTCCCACTTGTTTGTTTTTGCTTTTATTTCTATTGCCTTGGGACAATATTGCTACGAATTATGTCTGAGAATGTTTTGCCTGTGTTTTTCTAAAAGTTTTATGGTGTCACATCTTATATTTAGGTCTTTAAACCAGGTTGAATTTATTTTTGTAGATGGTGTGAGGAAGTTTTCTAATTTCATTGATTTATGTGTAGCTGTCCAGCTCTCCCAACACCACTTGCTGAAGAGACTTTTTTCTACATTGCATTTTCTTGCCTCCTTTGTTGTAGATTAATTGGCCATAGGTGTGTGGGTTTATTTCTGGGCTATTTATTCTGTTCCATTGATCCCTATGTCTGTTTTTGTGCCAATAGAATGCTGTTTTGATAACCGTAGCTTTGTAGTATAATGTGAAGCCCAAGAGTTACTTAAGCCTCTAGCTTTCTTCTTTTCTTCAGGATTGCTCTGGCAATTCTGGGTCTTTTGTGGTTCCACATTATTTTAGGATTATTTGCTCTATGTGAAATATGTCCCGGATATTTTGATAGGGATCACATAAAGTCTGTAGAGTGCTTTGGGTAGTATGGTCATTTTACTATATTAATTCTCCCAATCTGAGAGCATGGGATACCTTTCCATTCCTTTGAATCATCTTACATTTCTCTGATCAATGTTTTATAGTTGTCAGTGTACAGGTCTTTCATTGCCTTGGTTTAGTCACTAAGTTGTGTTCAACTCCTGTGACCCCATGTTCTGTAGCCCACCAGGCTCCTGTCTATGGGATTCTCCAGGCAAGAATACTTAAGTGGGTTGCCATTTCCTTTTCCAGGGGATCTTCCCAACCCAGGAGTCAAACCTGGGTCTCCTGCATTGCAGATTCTTTACCAACTAAGCTATGAGGGAAGTCCTTCATCTCCTTGGTTAAGTTTATTCTTTTTTCTTCTTGATGCAATTTTAAACAGAATTTTTTTGGAAACTTCCTCTTTCTGCTATTTCATTGTTAGTATAAAGAAATATAACAGATTTCTGTATATTAACCTTGTGTCCTGCTATTTTTCTGAATTCATTTATTATTTGTAATAGTGTTGTGTGCTGGAGTTTTTAGGGTTCTCTAGATAGAGTATTTATCACATCATGCAGAATAATTTTGTCTGGCCATTTAGGAAAAAGTTTGGAAGCTTCTTAAAAAGTTAAGCATATACCTAATATATGACTCAGCCATTCCTTCCTTAGTATTTACCAAACAGAAACAATGCATATGTCCGTACAAATTTGTCTGCAAATGCTCATAGTAGCTTTATTTGTAGTAGGCAAAAAATGGTAACAACTCGAATGTACATTAGCAGATAAATATATTAACAAATTTTGATTATATAAGTATAATGGAGTGCTACTTAGCAACAAAAAGAAATAAACTATTGATACATGCAACACAAATGGATATCAAAATAACAATACTGAGTGAAAGAAGCAGAGAAAAAAAAGTACTTACCATGTAACTTCTAAATAAAATTCTATTTTTTTTTAAATTTATTTATTTATTTTTTCAGTGAGTTTTGTCATACATTGACATGAATCAGCAATAGATTTACACGTATTCCCCATCCCGATCCCCCCTCCCACCTCCCTCTCCACCCGATTCCTCTGGGTCTTCCCAGTGCACCAGGCCCGAGCACTTGTCTCATGCATCCCACCTGGGCTGGTGACCTGTTTCACCATAGATAATATACATGCTGTTCTTTCGAAACATCCCACCCTCACCTTCTCCCACAGAGTTCAAAAGTCTGTTCTGTACTTCTGTGTCTCTTTTTCTGTTTTGCATATAGGGTTGTCGTTACCATCTTTCTAAATTCCATATATATGTGTTAGTATGCTGTAATGTTCTTTATCTTTCTGGCTTACTTCACTCTGTATAATGGGCTCCAGTTTCATCCATCTCATTAGAACTGGTTCAAATGAATTCTTTTTAACGGCTGAGTAATATTCCATGGTGTATATGTACCACAGCTTCCTTATCCATTCATCTGCTGATGGGCATCTAGGTTGCTTCCATGTCCTGGCTATTATAAACAGTGCTGCGATGAACATTGGGGTGCACGTGTCTCTTTCAGATCTGGTTTCCTCAGTGTGTATGCCCAGAAGTGGGATTGCTGGGTCATATGGCAGTTCTATTTCCAGTTTTTTAAGAAATCTCCACACTGTTCTCCATAGAGGCTGTACTAGTTTGCATTCCCACCAACAGTGTAAGAGGGTTCCCTTTTCTCCACACCCTCTCCAGCATTATTGCTTGTAGACTTTTGGATAGCAGCCATCCTGACTGGCGTGTAATGGTACCTCATTGTGGTTTTGATTTGCATTTCTCTAATAATGAGTGATGTTGAGCATCTTTTCATGTGTTTGTTAGCCATCTGTATGTCTTCTTTGGAGAAATGTCTGTTTAGTTCTTTGGCCCATTTTTGATTGGGTCATTTATTTTTCTGGAATTGAGCTGCAGGAGTTGCTTGTATATTTTTGAGATTAATCCTTTGTCTGTTTCTTCATTTGCTATTATTTCTCCCAATCTGAGGGCTGTCTTTTCACCCTACTTATAGTTTCCTTTGTTGTGCAAAAGCTTTTAAGTTTCATTAGGTCCCATTTGTTTAGTTTTGCTTTTATTTCCAATATTCTAGGAGGTGGGTCATAGAGGATCTTGCTGTGATTTATGTCGGAGAGTGTTTTGCCTATGTTCTCCTCTAGGAGTTTTATAGTTTCTGGTCTTACATTTAGATCTTTAATCCATTTTGAGTTTATTTTTGTGTATGGTGTTAGAAAGTGTTCTAGTTTCATTCTTTTTCAAGTGACAGAAATAGATTACTGGTTGCCTTGGAAGGGAGAGGGGGCAGAGAGAGGCAGAAGGGAAGGATTACAAAGAAGCAAGAGGAGACTTTTTGAGATGATAGATGTATTCATTATCTTGATTGTGGTGGTTTCATTGGTACATACATGTAAAAATTATCAAATTGTACACTTCAAATATGTATAATTTATTGTATGTACATTATACCTCAATAAATGTTTAGAAAATTAAAAATTTACACATGGGCAAACACATGAAAATGTGCTTACTATCATTAGTTAATAAGGAAATATGAATTAAAGCACACCAAATCTAGCTGTTGGGGAAAGCATACAGCTTGTTTAATATGCTTTCATGTTAGCATCAAAAATCCACCTGACTTAGAAATAACATGAACTTGTAACTGTTACAGGAAAAGCTCATATTCTGTTTTGTTACAGTGTTTTGGTGCCATCCTGATCAGTACCAGCAGTCATGTGGAAGAGTCTAAAACATCTCTTCAGCAACTCAGGTTTTTTCTCAGATGTTGGTCTTCATTATAGGAAAAAGAGTTCCTTGGTGAGTGATGTATTCCATGTTTGAGAAAGAATAACTCAAGCTGAGTTTTGGGTTTCTTAACTATTATCACAAAGAAAGAATGTTTTCAGCAGTTCCTAGCAGGAGGTGGTGTTAAAAAGGATAAAGGGGTAGATCTGACAAGAGGGCTACTAGGCACAAGTAGAAATAGTCAAAGTATCAACTGGAAATAATACACCCACCACAAATACTAAGATGAAAAAGACTAACAAGCAGAAAGGTTGGAGAAAATGTGGAGCAACTGGAAGTCCCCATGGATGCAGGCATGTAAAATGGTACAATCCTTTGGAAAAAAGGTCTGGCAGTTTTTTATGAAACTAAACATATACCTAATCAAGGACCCAATGATTTCATAGTTAGATGTTTACTCAAGATGAATAAAGACATGTGTTTACACACACACACACAATTTGTACAAGAATGTTCACAGTAGCTTTATTCATAATATCCAAAAAAAAAAAAAAGTGGAAACAGCCCAGATATCCATCAACAGGAAAGTGGAAAAAAGACAATACTCAGCAATGAAAAGAAATGAACCACTGATACAGGCAACATGAATTATTTCATTTTGAATTATGAGTTTCAAAAACATGCTAAGTGAAAGAAGCACTATACTTTGTATAATTTCATTTATATGAAGTTTTAGAACAGGCAAATTTAATCTGTGAAGCAAAATAATCAGAACAGTAGTTATATCTGAGAGGTAGGTGAGGACTGCCTCAGTAGGGGCATGAGACTCTCTGGCATGACTGTACTGTTCTAAATTTTAAATAGGGCTTGGGTTACACGAGGTATATGGATTTGTGAAAAAAATCAGCAAATTTATATACTTAACATTTGTGCGTTACATTGCATGTAAATGTAAATTTAAAAACTGAAAAATTTAAAAACTGAACTATAATAAACTCTACTTAATGATATGCATTTTGAAGTATTGGGGGATATATACTGATGTCTGCAATTTATTTTAAATGCACCATAAAAATAACATGGATGGATAAGTAATAAACCATGTAGAATAAATGAATAATCCATGTGGTTGGTTATTTGGGTATTTACTGTAAAATTCTGTCAATTTTGCTGTATGTTTGAACATTTTTATAATAAAACAATGGGGGAAAATCCCCAGGTCTTATCTTCCTATTATATACCCTTGGACTGGAATAAATTATTCTTTCCATAGGATAGAAACTCTGTAGAAACTTAGGGACCAGAAATTAGCCCCTGCAAACTTTCTGGGACTCTAAAAGGTAAGTTATACATGTAAACATTTTAAGAAAGGTAAGAAAACATAATAATTATTGAAAAGGAAGCCAAGTTACATTAAGAGTAATTACTAATACTGGTGTTTATTATCACCACAAAATGAGAGAATTCCTTTTTGTACTTTTAAAAAAACTGACTTTTTTCAACCATTGCAGGAAGAGCTATCTTTTATGTCAAGTTATATATATGAATTTCCTAAAGGAAATCGATCCTGAATATTCATTGAAGGGACTGATGCTGAAGCTTGAAGCTCCAGTATTTTGGCCACCTGATGAGAAGAGCTGACTCATCAGAAAAGACCCTGATGCTGGGAAAGATTGAAGGCAGGAACAGAAGGGGACGACAGAGTTCAAGATAGTTGGGTGGCATCACTGACTCAATGGACATAAATTTGAGCAAGCTCCGGGAGATGGTGAAAGACAGGGAAACCTGGCGTGTTGCAATCCATGGGGTCGCAAAGAATCAGACACGACTGAGCATCTGAACAACAATATATGAATAGGTCAATGTGTCCGACTTTGTCCAGAATTTGGATATCTAATCATCATTTAAAAAAAGACTTTAGAGTGTTTTCCTATATACCTAATATTACCCTTGTTAACATGCTATATATGGGATAAAATAACATCCTTTGCCTTTGGAGAGCTTTAGAGGAAATTTGGTGTAAGGTTGCATCAAACAAATCTGAATGCATTTCCCATCTCTGCAGGACCTTGGGCAAATTAACTTCTGTGAGCCTCAGTTTCCT
This sequence comes from Cervus canadensis, assembly GCF_019320065.1. Lineage (NCBI taxonomy): Eukaryota > Metazoa > Chordata > Mammalia > Artiodactyla > Cervidae > Cervus > Cervus canadensis. The sequence goes on along the minus strand of NC_057400.1, from coordinate 51,071,665 downwards.
CATTTGTAACATGAGGAAGGATAATATAGGTCATATCTCATATGGTTATTCTGAATCTTAAGTGAGACAATTCATTTTACATGTATCACAGTGACTGACAGAACGTGAAAATGAGAGTTGCTCAGTCGTGTCCGACTCTTTGAGACCCCACGGACTGTATAGTCCATGGAATTCTCCAGGCCAGAATACTGGCCTTTCCCTTCTCCAGGGGATCTTCCCAACCCAGGGATAAATCCAGGTCTCCTGCATTGCAGGTAGATTCTTTACCAGCTGAGCCACAAGGGAAGCCCGACTGACAGAAAACACTGAGTAAATATGTTACCATTAAGAATAACGCATGTACAAGAAACCAAACATTCAGTTGATGGAAAATGTAGAATACCTTAATTTGTTTAAATAGAGCGGTATCATCTTTAGATAGTTCTCAGATGCCTTTGTGAATAGATGAATTTCTATCACTTCCTCAAAAGAAGGCACTGACTTAAGCAAAGGAGAAACTCAACAAACCTCTTTTTAAAAAAATCTGACAGGACTAAAGTTTTAAGACATCCTTTTCTGAAATACTTTTGAAAATGGAGAGCGGGCTTTCTGCTTTTACATAGCACTGCACCTGCTTTAAAACCCACACACACTGGTTTTTCTTTTCTTTGATTTTTTAAAATCTATTTCCTCTTACCAGGCTTGTTTTTCAAGATATAAATTCATTGGACAGGACTGTTTAGATATAGTTCATGTTTTAGTTGGAAGTTTGGGGCAATATTCTAGCACATTATAACTATCCAACTTCTTTGTAATCACAATTATATCTCCAAAATACTCTGAAAGCTTCAAATATTAAATAGTACTACTAAGTATGCTATTGAGAATGAATTTTTCAACTAGTAGATATAAAATGATCAGAATTTAATAGATGAAGATAGTTTTATTATCTTGCTCATGAGGTAATCACTTCTACTTTTCCAAATGGTTATTATACATAGATGCAGATTCGCCAAGATTTATTTTTAGCCAACATATAAATACTTACCCCTATTCCAAAATGTTGGCAATCTTCTTTTCTATTGCACAAATGACAGTTCTAAGTTTGCTCCCTTTATTTCTTTTAAGTTTATGGACTCTTTTACTAATATCTTGACTTTTTGAATAGCTAACACCTTTCTCTCATCAGCCCTGTTGAGAACAATAAGCTTAAAATTTATCTGCAGACTTCAAGGGCAGGGCAGAATTCACATTATTCTTAACATACCAAGCCAAAACTGAAGGAAGAACTGGATAATTTTAATATAAATCATCCAAGCTAAAATCCCACATTTTAACTTTACATTTGAATCAGCAATGATTTTTACTGCTGTTTTCTCCCCTTCTATTTTTACCACTTTTTTTTTTTTTTTGAGTCTGAATCAGAGAATGTGCTAAACATGTGGATTGCAGGCAACTGGATTTCTCAAGTAGGAAGCACAAAGAAACATTTTCTCCCCTTACTTGGGTTGCTTTTATTTAATATTCTTAAGAATGATTATCTGAGTTCAAGAATCATATTTCCATCAGTTCTAACAAAGAAGAAAAAAAATACTCATTTCACAATTAAGATAGAACCAAAAGCTTTCTCTAGCCGTCAGTCAGTTTCCAAGCTAATAAGAACTCCTGGGACTTTATCTATTCTTCCCACAGGGAGCAGAGCTGGTATAACCGAGGATACCTTTATCTTACCGCTTAGGTATAAAAATATTGCCTAAGCAGAACTGGCAGATTCACCAAATAAATAGAATGGTGAAATGAGTACAATATTCTTAGATGTATTAACAGCTAAACAGGCTATGTATGAGAAAAAAAAAATCACTTAAAGCTTGCTTGAAATCTTTTATATTAGTTTAACAGAAACACAAAAAACCAATGGGAACATCAAAGAGAAAAAAACCATGGAAAAGTCAACTTCTGCTACTATATATAATATAAAACACACATACATATATATATTTTAAAAACCGTGATGACACAGTTTTGTTTCCAAGTATGCTTTCATATTATAGATCTCATCTTCCATCCTTCAAGTCTGATTGACAGGATACAGGATCTCCTTCTATATGTTTTGTATCCTTCTGTCTCTTCCTCCTAGTTTCACCAATCAAAATTCCATGCCATCCTTTAATAACCATGCTAAACACTCCCTAATCAATGACCTCCAAATAATTAGAATTAACTTTCCTTCTCTGACTTTCAGTATTTTATATTTGCATCACTACCCACCTAAAAAACTGCAAAATGCTAGGCTTCTTGGGATATTATTGTAAAAACCTTTATATAAAGTGAAGTCCTCACCACCTTGTACGGCCGGAGTTTAAAAAAGAAGCCACAATCATCTGAAGTCAACACAAGACCTTTTCTGGAAAACACTGGAGAATATACTATGCAGATAATAAAAAAGAGGACTGGACATGGCTCCTGGGGCGGTTGGCTAGAAGTTTAATAAGTTACGTCTCAAAATTTAAAATTATTGTGATCTGTTTTACTCCTTTTGTCTGTGGTTTCTTCTTCTTCCCCAGGGTCACATACCATTTGGTAAACATAGCAGCTGAACACCCTGCTTGGTTTCTGCTCTATGTGTAGCACCAAGTCTCTGTCAAAGTAGACTTCGTGGCTGTATGTCTGTAATGAAAACACAGGCAAATGGGATTTCCTCTTCACATAACAACCATGTTCAATACAGTTTCATTAAGACGTCACAGCATCTTTAGGGATGCTCAAATATATACTTGAAGGCAAAACAGTTACCAGAAATAGTTTATTTTTCATTATTTGTGGATATGCAGATGACTTAGAGAAAAGCATTACACAAAATATTAAGAATGAAGAGTCCTGGACTTAGGTGTCTGAACACCCAGAGTCTATTGCCAACATTGCTACTATTTCACTTGTGACTATTGGCAAGTTGCTAAATCTTTCACATTCTCCACTGATAAAACAATGATTGGATAAAGTAACATCTACTGATCCTTACAACTTTTATATTCCATATTACTCAAAAGAGCAGACAAATGCTTCCAAGAGTGCTTGAAAACCCTACATGATTAGAAGTCTCTACTAAGTAACTGTGGGGATTCAATACAGAAAACAGAATTTTTATTTTTCAAAACATTGCCAAACTTGTAAAATGGGAGAAAATCAGACTGTGGTCAGATAGCATGTCTCAGGAGAAAACATGAAGCTTTATCTTTAAGACCACTGGTCAGCAGGCATCCTCTACTTTCTAGGGGAGAAAGGCTAAAGAACTCATTTTGTCATGTGTGTAGGAAAATCTCTTCCACATGGTCATTGGTATAGGTGAACCTGGACTGACATGAAAACAGTGACATCTGTTCCAACAGAAGTCACCTATAAAGAAAACTCTTACAACTTTGTATTCTGTGGACTCTACTCACCACATCCCATGACTCCACGAGTGGAATACTTTTAAGTAAAGTTCCATATTCATTACAGTGGAAATCCAGGTGAGCTTTTCCTTCAGCATCTATTTGAGTAACAGCTACGACAGAAAGCAAATCCAACTCATCTTCATAGTCGACAATTTTGAAAGTCTTAGGGAACAGAAGACAAAGTAAAATAAAAGAGGGGCAAAATCCAGTTTTGATTATTTCTACACTTGGGGCTTAACTATTCTAACGTTATAAAACTACGTAGAAAGAAAAATGAATGGGTGGGAGCACAGGTAGACATGTATCTCCAAAGGCTGAGCTGATTTACCACACCCTCACACCTTCTTCCTCTGGGCCATGAACATTAACAAACACATCTAAGTCTAGTAAGTGAAACATAAGGCAAAAGTCACAATCATCAGAATAGAACTCAAGATTTTTCCTAGAAGAGATTTCCCTAGGAAGCGTGCACATCAACACAACAAAAAAATAAGCTAATAATTGTTTTTTCAAATTATTTTGGTCTTATGAACACTTCTACAAGCAAAATCTCATGAATAATTTCAGTATGAAAGGAGAAGATGATGGGGATGCCCTGGTTCAAACAGCTTGCACAATTCTACTGACTAAGATTGCATGGAGCTTCCCGACCTCTATCCCAGGGCAAGTTCATGCTAGTTTGGTTTATTATTTCTGGCTAACATCATACCTCTTGTTCTGGGTCATCATCCAGAATGCTAAAATTTCTTTTTACCACTCGTCCAGAAGCTGTAACAGTGGGTAGGTTTTCATTCTATCACATGGAGAGAAATAAAAAGCTATGACAAGTACCGTTATATGTAGTTGATGGCAAGACTAAACAAATTTGTTAAAACTAACCAATCCTTCGCCAACATCCATAAGTCTTTCCTCAGTTGAGGAAATTCTGAATCGGGTTCCAGATCCTCCACTTAGTAAAAATACTTTATTATAATAAAATTCCAAAATAGGCAAAAATAAACACAGAGGTTACAGATTTAGTATGTGACTTGCCCTTCTGATTTCTGCCTTAGTATAGTATAGCACATGTTTGAGTAAACTCCAGGAGTTGGTGATGGACAGGGAGGCCTGGCGTGCTGCGATTCATGGGGTCACAAAGAGTCGGACACGACTGAGCGACTGAACTGAACTGATAGTACAGCAAATAAAAGAGTGGATCTGCTTTTTTCTCTGCGTGATTTTCTTCATGTTCTTAATTTGCATGCTAAAGAAAAAGAATCATTTGGAATTAAAGAGTGGTGTGTGATTTTTTAACCCAATTTACCCTAGGTTTGCACAATTAATTAAACCTAGAGGTCAACAACTTATCAAAAAAATTTAAAGAGAAACCCAGAAAGGAAACAGAAATAAGCAAAAGAAAGTCAATATAATTGGCTCTTTTCAAACCTCATAGGTACATGGGGCTAAGACTGGCTACCCATATAGACAAAATGAACAGACTTTTACAGGATTGTGTTGTTCTTTTCAGCCACACCAAAAGGCAAACACATTTGCACATTATATTCTCCTATAGACAGTGATAAACAAAGGATTTTAAAGTACTGCTGACTTACTTTGTTCTTCTCTCTGTTGGCCAAAATGACAAAATCTTCAGAGATCTGATGCTGGGCACTATTATTTTCTACTTCACTTAGCTTTAAAACTCTGAAAAGGTAAAAAGGATTCTAAGAACCTAAGACATCAACACAGCATCAAAGTGTCAAAGCTGAACTACTGAAAAGAAACTGAACAAATGAAACTTATACTAACAACACGGAGTCAGTTCTCTTCTCCTCATTACTCCAAAATATTAATATCTGATAACTTAAGTGTCCACAACTTTCTTCAAATTTATAGAGATTTTTTTAAACAAACAAACAAAAAACACTGGACTTGTGGCAACAGGTGCTACTGAAGCAGCTTGCTGAGGCTTACACTAGCTTCCACACTGAAAGTCGTTCTAAAGAACTTCCTCTCTGCATTCTGCAGTAGGTCTTTAATGTTTCAGCTTTAACAGTGGCATTACAGTAGATACTTATATTTTTATTTCTGAAGATAGAATTAGTTATCAATGAACAACACTAAATGTTAAATACAATACAGACTGCATTAGCAACTTAGTCTAAGTTTTCATGATAGAGTAATATTTTAAAACTGCAAATGACTTCATACTTTTTTTGTCTTAGCATTATATTTAAAGATTTGGGTTTTCTGAGTATAAATGGCCTCACAGATCAAGCTTGTTAAGCAAGTGAAAACAAAATAATTTTCGCACCACCCACACAAATCTTTTCACAGCATTAACAAGCATTAAAAGCACAATGTCCTCAAATCTTAGAGTCTCAAGTGCAAGTGAAGACAGAGCAGGGAGGAGCAGCCCCTGTGGCCAAGGAGAGCTGAAGGCCTTTGAGTTTTGCCGGAGACAAAGAAATCAGATTATATTTAAACTTCTTAATTAGTTATCTTAATTAGTGCCAATATTTAACAGTGCCTATCTTTTAAAACCTGGCAAAAGGACAACACTCGTTGTGAAACTTGTTTTCTTAAGCTAATATAAAAGATGGGTGGTAACAAACAGGAAGAGTAAGATTTACTAAAGCTGAACTATACTTTTTATGACATTCTGTAAAAGTTAGTAATCTTTTCTCATTAAGTTCCTTCATCCTCCTATAAATTGATCCAGAGTAGACTAATTATCATGAGGCATACAAAATAAAGAATGCAGACACGGTCCTTGTTATTCAATAGATACTCATTGAGCACCTACTCTGCACTCAGACCTGTGCTCCATGCCAGGGTTACAGGTGTCAGCAAGACAGACTCTTTCCCTGTATTATGGAGTTCATGATTCCAAAGCGAGATGTTTAAACAGACAGCCAAACAAATAATTAGTTTGAATTTCTGTAAGTACTACAGAAGAAGATTACATAGTGGACACAGTGAAAATATGACGGGGGAGCTAATCTAATGAAGGGTACCAGGGAAGGACTCTCTGAAAAACGGACATTTAAAGGGCCATAAAAGATGAACAGAAATTCATCAGATAAGGGAAACAGACTCCAAGCAGAGTGAACAGGTCCTCAGCTTTCTGACAAGACAGCATGACTAAAGTAAACTGAGTGGGAGGAATCTTTTAGATTGGCTCCTATGTTGGTCTTTTATCTTAAGTGCAACAGGAAGCCATAAAAAGGTTAAAGCAGAATTCACATGGTTAGGTTTCTGTGTTTGTTAATGTTTCTAAAAATCCTAGCTGCTAAGAAGAAAACAGACTCCAAGAGTAAAAAGTAGATTCTTGGAGTCTGGTAAGAAGGCTATTACTATAGTCTAGGCTAGTGATGACAGTGGTCTAGCCAAGATGGTGTCAGTGGCCAAGGGCAGAAAGAGGCAGACTTAAGAAATGTTAGCAAAATAAATGTTAGTAGCAAAATAAATGGGATTGATGGGATATATGGGGTGTGTGTGTGTGTGTGTGTGAGAGAGAGCGAGAGAGAGCATACAGGCAAATGCAACCGAGTGTTTAAGTACATGTAAACTAATGAAAAACAAGAAGGTAAGAAAGTGTTAAGAATGAGTCTGGACTTATGACGTAAGCTTAGATGAGAGGTTTAGGCAAACATAAAAATTTTTTAGAGTTTTGGTGTATACATGATCTTCAAAGCCAAGGGAATAAACAGAAGAATCAAGCAGAAAGGGAACAAAAAAGAGGGGAAAGAGGGTCTAATCCTGAGGAAATCTAACAATTAAAGTCTGGGTGAGAAGAGGAAGAACATGAAAGGATATTAAGAAAGATCAGAGAGGGAGGAAAATATTCAGGAGCACTGTGGAGTTAGGGAAACTAAATGAAGAGTGTTTTGATTGTATGAAAGATGTGGGTAAACTAAATAAAATAAGGTTTACTTCAAACAACCTGCTACTTCTCCAGCAGTAAGACTGTCTTTTAGAACAAAGATAAATCATCTCTCATTAATCTTGGAGAAATGAATTAAGACCTGATGTGAAGGAACCAATCCGTGATCTCCTTTCCTTCTTATGTCATCCCTTATTCATCAAAGAACTTACCCAAATGTAGTATTTACAGAGTAACACAAGGTTGAAAGTATAAAGTAACATTATCTAGATGCCATTTTCTGAGGAAGCACCCTGCAAGCAGCTAGTAATTTCCACAGTTGGCTCAGTAGTTAGCTGGCAAAAATAAAGTTGCCAATAAGTACTACCAAAAGCTACTTTTAACTTTAAAGTAACTAAGGAAAATACTCACTTGACCTGATTTGGGCCAACATGTATTATTCTGCCAGAAGCATCAGGATGGAAGTAGATCCAATCAGATTCTAAAGAACAACATTCCATTTCTTGGATCCCATTTTTTGCCTGAAGTTGGGACAAAATATTGAAAACAAAAATTAAAGGAAAATAAAATAGTTTTCAAAACCAGTATCAGTGATAGGTCATTAAGTCAAAGGTAAGGGAAGAGAAAATATTAACCAGCTGAACTGGGATGTATATTAGAGATAAATTAGGATACTCAGGCTTGAGAAATCCACAACATTTAAATACAGAAATTTTACAGATGTGCCATGCACCATGTATTATGCCTCACAAATAATAAGTTACCATATCTCAAGCATCTAATTTGTGTCTGGCACTGCATTACATGTTTTCTACTCATTATTTCTTTTGAGCTCAGCAATTCTTGAAGCATATATTGCTATTCTCATCGTATGCATGAGGAAACTGATGCACAAAAAGGAAAAATCATTTGCATAATGTTCTGCACCTACTATTAATAAACAGCAGATTAGCCTTCAAGGTACATGGATTTTCCCTTATTTAACTGTCATAATTATGTGCTTGCAGTCTCCCACAAATACATGGGCTTCCCTGTTGGCTCAGAGGTTAAAGTGTCTGCCTGCAATGAGGGAGACCTGGGTTTGACCCCTAGGTTGGGAAGATCCCCTGGAGAAGGAAATGGCAACCCACTCCAGTATTCTTGCCTGCAGAATCCCATGGACGGAGTAGCCTGGTGGGCTACAGTCCACGGGGTCGCAAAGGGTCAGACACAACTGAGCAACTTCACTTTCACTTTCAGTCTCCCGCAACTTCTTTCTCCCTTTCCTATCCTCAACAAATTGTCAATCAGAAGAGTAGACAGCATAAAAATAAACATGCAATGAAACAGGTCAGACAGTCTTCCTGCGTAAGTCAGATATTAAACTAATGCTAAGGAAATGGTCTAATACTACCTAGCACTTAAGGTAAGTAGAGAGATTTATTTCATAGTAGTATATTTAAACATTAAAATAAAGAAAAAGATACTGCCATATGGATCACATATGTAACAGATGTTTTACGTTACACACAGGAGCACTGGGGACTAATACCAGCATGGATATATTAACTTTACTGGCTTTATCCAAGTCATTTAATTTCTCCAATGTAAAATGAAATGACACCTTCTTTTTTATTAGATACTCAAAGTTTTTGACATATAAAAGTATTAATTCCATAGCATATACTGATAGGACACTGTGTTCAAGGTATGATACCAGGTGTTCATACCTGACATGCACTAAACATAATCTCTGTTATCCAGAAGCTCATATTCAAGAAGGGAGACAGAAACAGAATAAGGCAGTGGAGAAAATAAAGTAGCCAAGCCATACACAGGATATTATCAAGCATCTAAATCAGGTAAGCAGAATTTCAGGAGCTTGAACTCTGCCTTAAAATGAGAAAATGGCTTGAAAAGACATAACACAATCAAAAGCACAGATGTGTTCGTCCATATAGCATGCATATGCAAAAACATGAGTAGCAGACAAAATTGAATTGAGAAGCAGGGTGTCCAGTCATGAGACTGGAGAGGCAGGCTAGGGCTACATCACGAGTGCTTTGTATGCCATGCTTTTTTAAAAATTGGAATTTAGCACATTTTATGTATCAAATTAGCACAGGTATTTTAATTTTTCAAGAACCTAATGATTTCTAAGAGAAATGGTTGTATTATTGCATTTTACATATAAGAACGTCAATGAAATTAAACATCTTGGTTGCAACCACTGACTTCCCAAATGGTCCAGTGGTTAAGACTCTGTGCTTCCACTGCAGGGGGTGTGAGTCTGATCCCTGGTCGTGGAACTAAGATCTTGCCTGTGTTACGCAGCATGGCCAAAAAAAAGTTAATGTGCCCATTTTGACATTAGCTCCAAATGCTCTTTCGTGTAACATAAAACTTTTAAATGTTTTTTTAAATAAAACACACACATAACCCATATCTTTCTTTAGGAGACTATTCTCTTTATTATAATATCTAAACACAACATGCGAAAGAAACATTCTCTCTCTCTGTGTTAAATACCAGGCAGCATTATTATCAGCTTCTGGAGTTACTATTTGCTTGAATGCTAGTTTAAGGCTCAGTTTAATAGAAAGTTACAGGTCATTTTCTGAATTCTTCAGTTCCCCTGCACATATGTTTTTGGATTACCAACTTTTCTGACTGACAGGTGCAGAAGTAACACACATATGCATCATTAAGGTAATGTCACTGCAATGAAGTTGTCCAGCAAAGTACTGAAAACTCCCCTGGATTCAGCAATTATTTATGAATATACTAAAATACAGATCTGACTAAATGTTACAATTAGTAATTATACAAAGAGAGTACTAGATAGGCATGCTTGATGTAGATGTTGAAGACCATTTTATACACACACATAAAAGAACATATTATCGGTTCTTATTTAGGAAGAATATGAACTATGCAGGGTTTGACTGGATAGAAATTTCAACGAAAAAGCAATGTGACAGAGTCCTGGTGGCTGAAGGATGTCCACTGCTGGGAGGCGAATAACCAAACCACAAACTTGTGGTAAACAGTCCCCAGAATCCACTGGAAAAGAGGATGTCACTGGGCTGGGCCAAACAGGAGGTGCCACATGTGACAGGTTAATGAGAAAACAGAAGGGAAGAATGCTTCTGCAAAAAAAAATTCAAAGATACTATACACAATGTTTCCTGGTGGCCATGATCTAAAGGGAAATAGATAAATAGACCCAAGACTGTGCAAATCTTTAGGGTGGTGAAGGGTGACCGGTGACTCTCAAAGCCACTGGTCCTACAGAGACTGACTGAGAAAGATTCTGCAAGAGAAGGGTGTGGAATAAGCTGAGTCTGTCTCACAAAAAGTTAATTTGATATATCAAGAGGTTTCAGAACTAAAGTAAATCAACAATATAAAACAAGAATATATAAACAAAAATATAAAACCCCCTCCTCTGTGCACTCCCTCTCCTGTACTCATCTCAACCACTGTACTGAATGGACTGCATTTTACTTAATCTACACATCTGCTTTCTTTTGAGAGTATAAGCAACTTGTGAGAAGGGACTGTCTCCAGCCAAGTCAGGCACATATTAGGTCCTCAATAATGTTTACTAAATGATAAATCAATGTCTAAATCATTTCTAAAAGGAAAATAAACAAAATTAATTCAAAGGGTAAAAATTTCTGTTGTCTTGCTATATACCCTTTCTTCCTATTCTGCCATATATAACTTTAAAATATCCTTGAAAACTTGGTGTTTCAATGCTTATACTGTGACCAACAGAATACTAGCTAATTCTGCTCTGAAAAACCAAGAGCAACAAACTGTGAAGAAGCAGAACCAACAACACATTCCACCAGTAATTTCAGGGGCAGCCTGAACATATTCCACCAATGATTCCCACTATGGAGCTTCAGAGATGCTTTACATGAGGTCAAAGAGATGGTAAGAAGAAAAACTAATAAATCTTTGGTGCCCTGAGAATTTTCAAATGTTAATAATGTTTTAAATTCTGGGTAGTACACACAAGTGTTTGCTATATTCTTTGTGTTCTCCTGTACTTTACACTGTTCACAAATTACTGATACAAATTGAAAAGTAATTCCTGGGAATGTGGACCCATTAGAGAAGTAGAGAATAAAGAATTTCTGATATTAATTTACTACTAAAGCCTGACCACCATGATTTACCAAGGAATTGTCCTTTAGGGCACAAATATGGAAAACTCCTTTCTGTTTCTTCTTATTGGGTGTAATGATGTAGTGCCAAGGATGGCCTCCAATCTGAAAAGCATTCTCCAGCGAGGACACCTCAAAGAGCAGTGGCGGTGTATCTGCAGAGATGGGCAAAAGGAATTTATTAGCTTCTTTGTTCTGGTAGCTTTGGAACATTCATTAACTGAATTCAACCTTTCTTTGCATGTATCATCTATTAATTTCTACCAATGAAAAATGACTATGTTCAAGGAAATAAAATACAGTCTGGAAAGAGGCTTACTGATAAGAAAAGGCAAGTAGGAAACAGCTGTTAGGTTATGAGTCAACTTTCTAGACATCCATTTTCAGGATATGTGTGACATGCAGCTGGAGGGTGATAAAGTGGGCTGAAGATGCCTATGATGGCAAAAAAAAGACAAGGTACGCCTAATAAAAGCAGTTGCCATTTTTAATAAGTACCTCGGTTAGATACTATTTCCAACTCTCATAACAATCCAACCAGGTATTAGGTCTAATAATTCCTTCAAATGTGAGGAAGAGATCTTTCATATTCTAGACTAACAGGTTTTTATTTAGCAAACTTTACAAGAGAAGTATTGCTTAAGTTTATGCAGTAGAAGTGATACTAGTCATAAACAAAGTAACCACTTAGGATGGGTCTTGTCGCAGTGGAAGTTTTATCAAAGGAGAGCCACTACTACTAGTATTAGACAAGTTAATTTTAAGGTAATTTAGGTATATCTTGTCAGCCACTGTCTTTTGGAGGCTGACATCACAAAAGGACTATCTGTTAGTGCTTCCTAGTCCTCTTCTTTGATGATACTTGATTTTATACAGAGTGTAACAGACTTACTTTTGGAGACAGGCATAAACAGAAGGTGCTGCTGCTTCTGAAGACCAGAATTCTTTGGGGACAGCCCTTATGAGGATACCGCTTGGCTTGTTTGGGAAGGTGGCTAATCTGAGTCCTTTGTTTCCCTCTAACTTCAGAGTCTAATCTTTGGTTTGTGAGGCCACCACCGTCTGTAAAAGGACTTGTCTTAGGGACAGCATTCACTACAGAGTCACATGTTACATACAGAAGTGTGTGCCTGATTAGGCCTCTGCATAAGGGCAACTTACTACTTAAAGCTATACAAAGGAGAAAAACAAATAATGAAACGTGAGTTCACAAACTGGAGTCTTCAGGAGAAAGAACAGACAGATACAAATAAATCAAGTACATTTAAAATGCCCTTGAAGAAACCTTTCAAGAAAAGGGTGATATTCTTAATATATAAAGAGGTCTTTTTTAAGCAATAAGAAAACTATTGACACCCCAATAGATAAATGGGCAAAGGACATCAGTCAGTAAATTATGAAAGATATACAAACATCATATGTGATAACGTGGTGGCTACCGAATGATGGTGGATGAGGAAAAGAAGAATTATGAAGAGAAAAAAGTATAATTAGAGTTTGATTTGGGGGTTAAAAATTTAAGTAGGGAAGTTGTAGAGAATATACAATAGGAATTCATAATGGGAGAAAAATTAATGCAAAAAAATGTATTTAAGAAGAAATACTTTTCCCAGAAGTTGCTAAAAATGGCCCCAAAGTAGCATCAGGACTTGGCTCACTACAATGCTGGTGTGTCACGGTTAGCCCCAAGATCCCAAATTTTGATCTCTAATTCTATTCTCAATTGAAAGGGCTAGGAGTTTGCAAAGAATGGCCGATCTCACACCTTGTGATGAGGAAATATCAGTATTATTAATAATTATAGGAATATTCTTGTACTTTTTTATAAGCACAGAAAATTTTAAAAATCTAAATGTCCATAGTAAACTGGTTAAATAAATTTACAGTTTATGCATATGAAAGTGAAAGTCACTCAGCTGTGCCCGACTCTTCGTGATCCCATGGACTATACAGTCTATAGAATTCTCTAGGCCAGAATACTGGAGTGGGTAGCTTTTCCCTTCTCCAGGGGATCTTCCCAACCCAGGGATCGAACCCAGGTCTCCCGCATTGCAGGCAGATTCTTTACCAGCTGAGCCACAAGGGAAAGTTATACATATAATGGTACATAAATCAAGTTCTTAAACCTTGAGGAGCTTAATTAGCATGTGCACACATATACAGAGGACTACTCTTTGGCAAAGATAATACGAGCACTGCATTCAAAAAGTATCAGAAAAAAACAGAATAAAAACTAAGTTTTCCTTCTATTTGATTCCCTCAGAAGTAACTATCATTTATCATTTTTCTGTGTGTCCTTCCAGATACTTTAAGCAATCCTGAAAGCATGTGCTCACATCTGTATTTTTAACACATGCGTATGAATACTTAACACAAATGAGGCCTTTTATACACATAGTTTTGCACTCCTTTTTTCACTTACTAATATATATTGGAAACTTCTCTATAAAGGGGCAAAAAGAATTCTTTTTTTAATAATTAAGTTTATGACAGCCAAACAATGAAAGAATACCAATGTCACCTATCAATATATATATTGTTTCCAATCTTTTGTAGTTAGAAAAATGTTATATGTTTGTCATTTTGTACACATGTGAATATATCTGAGATAAATTCCTAAAAATGGAATTGCTCAAGGAATACATGTATTTAAATTTTTGAAATATATTGACAAATTGTCCTCCACACGGGACTCCAACAATAAACAACAGTGTCTCTTCTATACTTTCACCAATCCTGTTACCTAACTTGTTGATATTTGAGAATCTACAAAGAAGTATCTCACAGTAGTGTTAACTTGCACTTCTCTTATCAGTGACATTGGGCTTTGTCTTCTCCTAAATAAAAGTCACTTATATTCCTCTTCTTCTGCACAATATCCTTTGCTCATTTTGTTGTTGTTGCTACGTTGTCATTTTTCCTTATTGCCCTGCAGAACTCATATATAATGAGAGAACTACCCTTTTATAGTGTATGTTGCAAATATGTCCCCTATTTGTTGTTTGAATTTTGGTTGGTTTGTATGTGCGCTTTTATTTACTTTTGTTTTTGCTTTTACCATGAAGCACTTTGTCTTTATGTAGCCAAAGTTAGCAATCTCTTCTTTAATGGCTCTGTGCTTGTGTCAGAAAGGTCTTCTCAACTCTGCGATAAAAGGATTCTCTAAGTTTTCTCACAGAACTTTAAAATCTTTGATCCACCTGTTGTTTCTTCAGATGTAAAGAGACAGGACTCCAACTTTATTGTTTTCACAAGACCATCTATTAAATAATCCCAATGGAAATTAATATTTGTAATATATTAACATTTAAAAGTGGGTTAGGCTACAGATATCTATATGCAATGAATCTCAAAAATTATATGGTGAGCGAAAGATGCCAGATAAAAATTATATATCATATGCTTCCATTTAGACAAAACTCCAGAAATCTAGAGTGAAAGAAAGTACATTCACTGGTTGCCGAAGGCTGGGGATGGAAGGGAACTGACTGAAAAGGGTACTGGGGAACACTTTGGAGTGATTAAAGTATTCCAAATCTTGATTGTAGAAGTGGTTTCATGGATATAAATATTTGGCAAAACTCAAATTATACAGTTTAAATGGCTGCATTTAAGTGCACGCAGATTACACTTCAACAGAGTTGATTTTTGAAAAAGCAAGTTATGAAACAGTGTTCACAGTATGATTCTTTTTTGGTTTTAGGCATACATACATTATAAGATTACCCAAAAAACACAGAGGTGATAGCAACTAATGCCATTCAGGATGACTGTGAGTGTTTTAAACTTTCTCTCTTTTATCATTATTTCCTAATTCTTCTATAATGAAAATGAACTGCTTTGTCTTAAAAAAGTTACTTAAAGTTAAAATGAGTATTATTTGTATAGGTTTTACTGATCCTGAAAAACAAATCTAGAGAAATAAACTGGATTTTGGTCAACATAGTCTGAAAAAATACACAAAGTTTCCAATATAATATGCTACTCTTCTAAGCTAAATGTCTAACAATCACTGTATTATTTTACAATGGCACATGATTTCACAGATCATATTTTCAAATGTTATTATTTTAAAGCTGGTAAAAGTGAGGCCCATACAGGTTAAGTAATTGCTCACTACCATACCACCAATTAGTAGTGGAATTTCATTCTCATAGGAGCAGACCAAGATTGTGATCCCAAATCCAGTCTTCTCTCTATAAACAGGGACCAAAATCACAGCACAATCAGAGGCTCCATCAGCTTTCTTTATCACCCTGTTCTTTGTTTTACTTGCTTATTATCTGCATTTCAAAGAGAACAATGCTACCATTTAGGGAAACTCTCTTCAAAATAATACATATTAGTTATCACTGGAGTCTGTAGTTTTCAAATACTTAACAGAATCCTGCCTTCTGTATTTGTATCAAACACAGTAGGAAATGGCAATCCACTCTAGTATTCTTGCCTGGGAAACCCCATGGACAAAGGACCCTGGTGGGCTGCAGTCCATGGGGTCACAAGAGTCCAGACATCACTGAGTGACTGAGCACACACACACACATAGAAAGTATTGCTAAGGCTGAGTTTTTACAAAACTGCCTAATTCAGCTCGCCCAAGACGCCAAAAATTTGAGTAATTTTTAAAATATTTATTTTGAACTTCTTGGAAAATTGGCTATACTGAACTCTCTCAGTCCTCATACTTTGTTATTTACTAATAAAAAGAACATTTCCTTTCTCACAATTAAGTCTTTCATTTGTTTCTTGCTCTGTTGATGATGTAATGTTATATAACAATAGAAAAAAATTGTATTTTGATCCATATTAGAAAAACCTTTGAAGTTTTACCTAAATATATGATGTTTATTGGTTAGAAGTAAATGATAAAAAATAACGATAAAAAATAATTTTTAATGAACTAAGAACAAAGATAAACAAATATTAAGATAACAAAATATATTTTCTTTTTAAATTTACTCATGATTTTTACATCTATCTGCATTAAGTAATCCTTGTATTGATGAGATTAACTCTGGTCAGTTATGGTTTTGCTCAATTTTGTAGCAGTTTTCTTTTCAACAAACTGCTGAATTTGATAAGCTAATTAAATGTAGAACATTTTTATTATATTTATAAAATTGTATGTAATTTTCTTTTTTTGTGCCTTGTTGATCTTTAAGTTGGGTAAATTTCACAGAATTGTAAAATTTGAAGTTCTAAAGGAGCTAAGGTATCATCATTTGCTGCAACTTATTATTCTATAGATAAGGAAATCAAGACCAGAAAGGTAAAGTCACTTGCCAAAGGTTACAGATCTCTGGCCAAGCAAGGTCCAGCATCCCCAGGCCTTTATTTCAGTGAATAACAGATTTCTGTGAACATTTATGCAATAGCAAGAAATACTCTGCATAGGAGCAAAATGAATTGAATTTAGGAAAAAAACATTTGGATGATTACAATTAATCGCTATTAATACGACCACTTAATTTTTAAGGTGAAAAAAGTACTATATTGTAGCCATACCTGTGATTTTAATATTACAAGGAATGCCAAAGGGAGCCTCTCCTACAGTTCCAGTAGTCCCACCCCATCTGCATGCACACCCTAAGTCAAGTTTCTGTTGCATGAACTAAAAACAAAACAAAACAAAAATGGTGGCTTTAGCACCTACTTATTTGCTGTCTGTTGAGAGATTAAAAAAATCAAATTCACATGTATATGACAGAGAAAATGTCTTTATTTATTCAAGGGCCTTTCTATTTATCTCCCCACCCCTCTGTTAAAGGTTACTTTGCCTTTCTGCATTTGTACAGTTTTGTGGAGCTGAAATCTACACTAGAGCCTTACGTTAAAAACATCTCATTAAAAAAAAATCATACCTCCATCCAAATCTCAAGTTAATCTGAATATGGCAAATTTGAATTTTCTCTACCTGCTTGGTGATGGCTTGGAAGCTATAAAGTCTGACCAGTCCCGAGCTGTACATCACAATCAGTATTCCATGAGACAAGGTGGCATCTGTGATGTTCCCGAAAATCTGAGGGGAAAGGTAGACATCACCTGAGAAAAGACCAGAAGGCCAATCCTCTGAGTTTTCACTGTGGTACGTGTATCTGTTTAATATCCAGTTTACCACTACAACACTGCTGCCTAACATTCCAACTTCATTATAATTTAGGAACTTGCAGCTAAGGTATTATTAGGGGTGAGTGGTAACCCCCTAGGGTCTCAAACTGAAGTACTAATGGGCATTTAATATATATCCTTCAAAATGATGCAGCAGCTTTCATTTATTTCAGTTGTGTCAAAATCTTTTAATAACAAACCCCTTTCCTTATGGACGTAGGTGTAAACTGAGCCCATTTAATTCTACCATGCAATATTTGCATGGTTGAATAAATTCTGGGACCTATTCTTCATAAAATATTATTTATAGAGGGACCTTTCTTAGCTAGCGGTAAAAGATTTGGATCTAAGAAAGTAATTCTAATAAAAAACAGCCAACTCAAGAATTTTATCATTACCTTGTTCTTTGAACATTTAATACTATTTGATTTTTTAGTCATATAAAAACCAAACGTGTTAAAGACCAAATACATACAGAGACAGTTAACCTAGCTGATCTTGAGTAAGGCTTTGGCTCCTTGCTCCCTCTCTGTCTGTTCCGTGCACTGGATCCTGTTACGATGTCCACAGAGCTCTGATAAAGAACTCGATCTGTGCCTCTTTTAATATTTAACAAAAGCCAACCAACATAGACAAATATTCATAGCAAGGAAAGAACAAGTAGAAATTAAGTGAAAATCTGTTTCTGTTTCTACTCACGATAAATCACTTAGTAAAGGTTTACTACCCCAGCAAAGAGATTAAAGTACATTCTGAACCTGGTCCCTGGGTAGTCTTACTATGCATGGTAAGTGAAAGATGTACTTTCGTTTCAAATAACCACAATCAAAATCAAATCCCTCAGATGATTATTTTGAACATGTAAGAATAAATAGAAACAATTTATGACTACATTCCTGTTGTAGACTGTAATAAGTATACACAATTAATCCACAAGCACAAAGAGAACAATCACATTCACGAGTTGTGTTTTTTGTCATCTCTTAAAAGGATAATTATGGTTTGCTTTGTTTTTGACTAGCCCAGGACTTTCTATTCCCTGATCCTTGCTCCCCACTTTGTAAAGAAGGATTTGTGCAATTCAAATGTATTTTCAAATAATGAATGCTAAAATAAAGTAGCCACTCTATTCTAAAATTTGGTTTAATCTCTGGAGTCAAATATAAGTTCAACTTCCAGTTTCTCCATTTACTGCCTTTAGGATCTGGGCAGCTGCTTTTAACTTCCTAATTAAAAACTTTACCAAATACCTAATAAACAATTAAACAATAATATTACATCTTAATGTCAAAGAATTAATAATATAATTAAATCAGAAATGAGTTCTTACCTTTTTGTTGATCTCCAGAATCCCTATGAGTGAAAAAGGTAGCACATGGAACACTGCAAGGTACAGCAAAACAGGCTGTTGAATGCCTGCCTAAAAGGAAAGACTAAAATCACAGACAGCTCTCAAGAATATATTAAAACCACTGTTTTCTTAGTGGTTACCAGTGGGTAAAGGGAACGGGCAAGGGACAATACAAGAATTAGGGCATTAAGAGGTACAAACTACTGTGTCTAAAACAAGCTACAAGGATATACTGTACAACACGGGGAATAACCCAATATTTTATAATAGCTATAGATGGGATATGGGCTCCCCAGGTGGCGCTAGGGGTAAAGAATCTGCCTGCTAATGCAGGAGACATAAGAGACTTGGGTTCAATTCCTGGCTGGGGAAGATCCCCTGCAAGAGGAAATGGCAACCCACTCCAGTATTCTTGCCAGGAGAATCCCACAGACAGAGGCCCCTGTGGGGCTAAACAGTCTATGGAATCACAAATAGACACAACTGAGTGTATGAGCACATAAATGGAATGTAACCTTGAAAAATCATGAATCATTATATTGTACACCTATAATACTGTACAACAACTATACTTCTATGAAAATTTTTTATAAAAAATTTTTAATTAAAAAAATAAAAACACTCTGTTTTCATGAAGTGAAAACCACCCTCTATCAAATTGAAAAGTTACTTAAACAGGAAAGCCTACATGTTCAAAATATGTCCACTAAACCTTTAGCCCTTCAGAGACTACAAAATACACATACACTCAAAAATCTATTAAAGCAAGCATACCTGTAACATTTAACAACATAATATATTTTGTAAAAAACATAATTTATATACTATATAACAAAATGTATGTATGTACTATGTAATAGATCATGTTATAATATATATTAATAGATTGGATTATAACACAATTTAATTTATATCATAAACTGGAATTCTAATCATCAAGAGCCTAATCAAAAGACACAGCATTATCATGGTCATATTATTTAGGATTACACTAACATGGCTAAATGAAATAGAAAAAATATCAACAGTTAAAACTTGAGTGATTTCTCTGCTTGAAGAAGGTAGCTTCTTCACTTTGTAGAATAAGGTTTAGTGAATATTTTTCTGCTATGGAACGGAAAGTAATCTGTTGTACTTCCCCAGAGTGGCTTGAAGAGAATATTTTAAATTTGTGGTAAACAATTTTGATAGCATGCTTCAGAAATCAAAGATTATTAGTTCTCTCATAACAAATTTTCAGACAAGTTCCTCTGGAAACAAATTCTTTATTTTACTGAATTTTTAAAGATGTCTACCTGTCGGGCCAGTGTTGAACATTTGTTCTGAGCTGACTTGACAGCAATGACTTCCTGAGGAGTGTCCCAGCTCAAGTATCTTTTAAAAGAATAAAGAGAAGTTTACTCATTTGGGTCAGTTTCCTTACACTTCAAATCAAAATAAAATATATATTTTATAAGTGAACAGTTTTGCAGTTATTTAAATTATAAAAGTAATTTATTTTAAAAAATAAACAAAAGAATTCCTTGAAGATCCTCATATATTCCTCATTTATTCCTATTTATATATATAAATAATTTTAATCCTTCTGGAGTCTCAATGAATAAAAATTGTGCTTGATCTGTCAATATTCAAAACTTAGAAAACCAAAACCATTCCTGATGTAAAACAGAAGCTACAAAAAACATTAAAAATGTTAAACTCACATTTTGCATGTTTATATTCATTCCAAAAAATTACATCTAATTTATAAAACTATGAGTTTATAAGTAACAGTTCTTAGATTATACTAGGCTGGTAATTTAACTGCAACAGACTAGTTTTCAGAAAAATCTACCAAAAAATACATCCCACATAAAAAATACTATTTGTAAAAAGTAAATTGTTTTAAAAAAGGGTATCTGACAACTACTAGAGGTTAGTTACTTATGAGGAATACAAAGATAAATGACAGAGGGTCTCCATCCTTAGATTTTCAAAAGCAGTCATGAGGAGAGATAAATAGATTTATAAACTGAGATCCACATATACAATTGAAAACTTAAAAAAAAAATCTTGAAATATCCTAGGTCATAAGTCTCAATTTTTCATAATCAAATTTTAAGCAATAGAGTCACAGTTAATACCTGAATTTGCAATATGAAGCAAGATATATTTTCTCAAGGACTTTTCCCGTAGTTGCTGATATACGAAGTAGCCAATTATGAGCAGTCAGTGCTATGAGTGAGGATTTATAATCTGATGGATCGGGAAGCATTTCTCCCTTAAAAGAGATAAAACTGCAACTGCTTGATCATGAACAATCTATAGTAATCCATATCCAAAGAAAACAGCTAAACAAATAGTCAAACAAGTAAATTTTAAAAAGAAATGTAAATGCAAAAATAAATGAGGAAAGATTAAAATTGTGAAAAATGATTTTCATTATTAA
Organism: Cervus canadensis; assembly: GCF_019320065.1. Taxonomy (NCBI): domain Eukaryota; kingdom Metazoa; phylum Chordata; class Mammalia; order Artiodactyla; family Cervidae; genus Cervus; species Cervus canadensis. The sequence continues at coordinate 51,050,346 of NC_057400.1, read as the reverse complement.
TTTATTAAGTCATCTTATTCACAGAGTATTTAAACAGCACCTGAAATAATTATTTTTCATTTAGTCGCCAAAATTGTGCCTCTTTTGCGACCCCATGGAAAGTAGCCTGCCAGGCTCCTCTTTCCATGGGATTTTCCAGGCAAGAATACTGGATAGGTTGCCATTTCCTCTCCAGAAATAATTATTATTTATTAATTGTTAATCATTAAGTATTCAGCAAATGTTAGTCAATCATCATCATAATAACAATACAAGTAATACTAATGATGCTGCTATGACAACAGTTCTTAAAACCAAGTATAACATTAGATAGCATAAGCAATTAAGAGTCATTTCCTAGAACAGATGTTTCTTTATTCTGAGACTTGTTTTCTTACTGATAGAAGTTCAAATGGGGAAAAAGCAAGTTATCCCACTAGTCACTGTAGCTCTACTCCAACTCCAAATGGAAAGCTAACATCCAGTATCAAAGCAGCCAAAGAAGAACAGAGATGGACCTAGTTTTAAAAATAATCCCTGACTCCAATGAACTACCCCCCAAAAGGGCACATCTGCCACTGAGGAGCCGCCTTAGGGTGGAAGTCTAAGGCAGGAAGAGAAAGAGAAGCCAAGGGTTCTACTTTGATTTGTAGAATAAAAAGTAAGTTCAAAGATGAAAGTTAAGAATAGAGAAGTTAAAATTAATCCAATGTTCCTTAGGCTGAAAAGTGAATAGAAAAGAATGCAGGCACATTTATTTTACTTACACGCCCTAAGATTTGTCTCCTCTTTCAAATGTTAGGGAAAGAAACAAGGTTTTTGTGTGCATTTGTTTCTTGGTTGTGTGTGTGTGTTTAAACTTATTAGCTACTTAAGTCTTACACTAAAATCATAGGCAATGATGTAAATTTTTTTATCCTTTGATGTCTTGCATAAGTATTATCTCAAGGAATTTTTAAAGTTTTAAAAAATATATCACCTATATCTTGCCTATTAAAAAAAAAATTAGGTAGCAAACCTATCGGTTTGAGCTATTTTCCTAAACTGCAAGTTGTATTTCACACACTGTCTCAGAAGAGCAGGGTGCTAGTTTAAATTTAGTTTCACAATCAGTATATTAACAACAATACTATATGCTTTGTTGTTTTTCTCAATGGAAAATCTTGGTTCACTTCAAAGAAGAACAAAACGTTCAAAGAGAAGTGAGATTAGGAATTAGGTTACTAGAAACTTTATTTTTGTAAAGATTGCTCTAAATTTGTGTTGCTTTGCATTGATGTCTTTCAAAATTTTTCTCAATTAAGAAATCTGTCATCCTCTTCCCCTCATCAATGAAAGTGGATTAGAACATTTTAGATGTTGGGGGCACAATAGTTATTTTTAACTTTCAATAAGGAGTTGGGGAAGAAAATGTCGATTTAAAGCTTCTTATTTTAAAAAGGAAAATTTCAATGAAAAGACAATAACTATCCAGGGAAAAACTACAATTTTATGTACAAACAAATTTTTTTTTCCTTTTAATGAATTTTAATAATAAATGCAAAGCATGGTCTATTAACTTTAAACATTATTTTTGGTCATATATTCTATTTTTCCTAAAAAACAAAACAGCCAGATTGAAAGACTTGATTAACTTGCTGCAGTACTCCTTACATGTTTCTTACAACACTGATCCCATGGAAAATTAATATTTAGAAATATAACTCAAAATAGGAAGTTCTATGATCAAAAGAGTTGGGAAAATGGTTTGACAATAACCATGCACATTAGTATTATTATAAGTATTAATAGTATTAAAGGCTCTGTGAAGCAATTCTATAAATAAATTTGCTTCCCAACTCTTCTAGCAAGGATAAGACATTATATTTTATGAAAAAAGTGTTCTGAAAAATACACACAGGGGCAATACGGATCTGATGGAATGAGCTTATCTATTATTTTATTTTTCATTTTTATCTTATTATTTCCTAAGAAGATTAATAGAGGAAACACATAAGAATCCACTTTCAGAGTCATGAAACATAACTGCTGCCCTAAATATTTTATTGTCTCAATATATTAAGTAGAATAATCTCTTAAACACTGAGAATAACTACAAATTAGCATATATTGCTTATGAAACCTTTAATCAGTGCATAACACTTTCTAGTTTTCAAGATTTAAAAATGGTATTAAAAGTTAAAAGTATATTCATAGTATTAACATATAATTTTTTAAGACAGAAGTTACTTCATGAGGAAAAATAAAAATAAAAAATATGCTCTCTTTTCGCTTCCTTTCAAGGTTTAAGAATCACTATGATACTTAAAATGTTTTATTTCTTTATACAATATATTAACAATAAGCAGTTCTAGACTACAAATGTTTTAGAAACATACTACAAAAGCAAATCTTACCACTGGGCATTCCCATAATAAAGCATCTTCTATTTTTTCTGATTTGGAACATTTTGGCATTTCATAAAGTTTTCGTGGCTCTGATGCAACACTGGGGGGGAAAAAAGATTATTCCTCTTCATAAATAAGATAGCGTTTGCTTGGATTTCAGCGATTTTTTTAATTCAGAGATTTGGAACACCAAAAATACAACTTGCTGCTTTGCTTTCCTCTTCTTAACTAAATGTCAACATTATTTTTTAATCACAAAATTCATAATACACATTCATAGAAAAAATATCAAATATGTAATAAATTATAAAAGCACAAAACTATCCAATATTAATATTTTGGTTCAGTTATTAATATTTTGACTCATTTCACTCTACTTTTTCTTTATATACTTATACCCACCTGCCGATCATTTTCCAAAATCAGAGCATATTGAATTGCTTCTTTACCTTTTAACATTTACTACCAGTAACTGTTGAATTCCACCTTCATAATCTGTTATTCCAAATTGTGAAATGAAAATTAGTTAGAGATCCTTTCTTTCAACTAGTAGTAGAAAACTAGTAGATGAAAAAGATAAAAAGGGAAACTTCCCAAACCAGAAAGAAAAAAGGATTAAAAAAAATAGAACATCTAACAACTGTGAGATAATTAGAAAATGTGTAATGTACACATAATGAGAATACCAAAAGAAGAAGAAAGAGAACAAAACAAATGTGGGAGGTATCAAACCAATTATATCAATGATCACTTTAAATGTGAATGGTCTAAAATATACCTGTCAGAAGACAAACTGATAGAGTGAATAAAAAACAAGACTTGAATATATGTTATATACAAGTAACCCACTTTAAATATAAAGACACAGATACATTAAAATCAAAGGGATGGAGAAAGATATACCATGCAAATACTAACTTAAGAAAAAAAAAAAAGCAAGCTGGAGTAGCCATATTAATTTCAGACAAAGTAGACTTCCACACTGGAAATTATCAGGGATAAAGAATAGAATTATATAATGTGAATGCATCTAACAACAGAATGTCAAAATATTGAGACAAAAATGATAGAATACAAGGAGAAACAGACAAATCCACCATTATAGTTAGAGACTTCAAAACAACCTGTCAGTATCTGACAGATCCAACAAGTAGAGTCGGTAAGAATATAGTTGAACTGACCAGTACTGACAATCAGCTGGCTCAAACTGACATCTTTAGACTACTTCAGCAACAATACATTCTTCTCAAGCCTATATGAAGAGTTCACCATGACAGACTACACTCTGGGTCATAAAATACTAGAATTTAAAAGACTAGAAAAAAATATAAAATATGGTCTCAGACCACAATGGATTTAGGTTAGATACCAATAACAGATAGCTGTAAAATCTCAAAATATTTAGAGCTTAAATGACACATTTCTAATTGACACAGGGGTCTGGCTTAGTGGTAAAGAATCCACCTGCCAACGAAGGAGGTGCAGGTTTGATCCCTGGGAAGGGAAGATCCCCTGGAGCAGGAAATGGCAACCCACTCCAGTATTCTTGCATAGTCGGACATGGCTGAGCAGACAGCACAACTGAGGGACTGAGCGTGCACAAAGGAAAAAGTAGAAAAATGTCTCCAGAAATTTTACATCGAATATACAATGTTTCAACATTTGTCAGATGCAGGAAAAACAGTGCTTAGAGGGAAATGTATGGCATTTAATATATACTTTAGAAAAGGAGAAATGCTTCTGGGCTGGTGAACACTTGAAGATTCAGGAAGAGTGACATGCTCAGAGGGCATAGAATTTCTGTGCTCCTTCCCACATACCTTGCTCTATGCATCTCTTCCATCTGGCTGTTCCTGTGTTATAAAGTTTTACAATAAACTGGTTATCTACTAAGAAGCCAGTCACCAAAAAAAAAGTCACACACACACATACAAATCAAGTATTACATTATTCAATTTTTTTGAAATGTCCACAATGGTTGATCCTATAGAAACAAAGTAGCCTAGCAGGTGCATAGGGCTGAGGGTGGTGAAGGTATGGTGGTGACAGCTAAAGGGTAGAGTGTTTTGGGGTTTTGTGAGGTAATGAAGATGTTCTAAAATTAACTGTAGTGACGGTTGCCTATATGAACCATCAGTTCAGTTCAGTTCAGTTCAGTCACTCAGTCGTGTCCGACTCTTTGCGACCCCATGAGTCGCAGCACGTCAGGCCTCCCTGTCCATCACCAACTCCTGGAGTCTACCCAAACCCATGTCCATCGAGTCGGTGATGTCATCCAGCCATTTCATCCTCTGTCGTCCTCTTCTCCTCCTGCCCCCAATCCCTCTCAGTATCAGGGTCTTTTCCAAACCATCAATGGTTCATCAAATCATTTTCACTGAATATGAATTTCAAGGATGTAAAAATTGAATTATATGCTTTAAATAGGTGAATTATTAAGCTGTTAAAAAAGAAAATAACTGTACTTTTTTAGAGGAGCAACCTTAAGTACAGCATGTTTGGAATATACTTTAAAACATTTAGCAAAGGCATAAAGGAAAAGGAGATGGGGACAGATAAGCAAATGTGACAAAATCTTGTTTAGAGTCTAGATAATGAATGTATGGGGGTTCACTATACTATTTATATATGTACTATATATATACTACATGAGCAAGTCTGAAAATTTTCTTTTAAAACAAAGGCAAGTACTTTCAAAACAAAATACAGAAATTCTTCTCTAAAACAGCATCTAATTAGTAGGTACTTGGATTTTCTGACATCTGGTATCCCTTAGGAAGAATAAAATACTACACTGTACTCAGCAATCTGTCATTTTGCCTGCATTATAAATTCTCTTTAAATTGGTATTTACACAGATGAAACCTCAGCCTTTAGGTTTAACAAGATGTTAAATTACATGCATTTTATACCCTACCCTTATTTGAACCCATTTTTCCATTCTCTGTTACACTAAGCACTAATGAAGGCATGTGTTTCTATAAAAATTAAAGGTCAACAGTCAAATGAATTACATAAAAAATTTTCACCAAGATACCTGCTGACACAGCACCGATAATTGTTAAAATATATTCTTCCTCTCTCATAGGCTATAGGTGATCTGGAATGAGTTGTCCAAACATTCTTAAATTTAGTACTTTCCTGAAAAACACAATGAATTTCGGTTTAGGAAATAACTCATAAGTTTCTGTGCACCAACCTTAAATTGTATATTTAAATTTACAGTTTTCAAAGTAATTTCAAGTACGTTCTTAAAAAATAGTATGTTCAATTCTTCCTCACTCTGCCCTCACATTTTGGCTTAAGTGGGGTAATTAATTTTTAGAAAAATTGTTTGCAAGATATAAGAAAGTCTAAAAGCATGTGACGGTTCTGCTAATGGCTATTTACTAATCCCCCAGATTCAAGGCCGCGATCGCCCTGCCCGTCACTTGCTATCTTCTTAAAAGGGAACTATACTGCGTAAAAACTGTACCCCAGCAGTAAGCTTGACCCTCCCCTGCGCCCCCCAACCGCGTCGCCCCGCTGTCCTTCGTTGCCCTCCCGGCCGGCAGGCGGTCACCTGGCACACCAGCGCCCGCAGGATGCCCAGGTTCGTCCTCTGCACCATGCCCGCGTCGCGCGAGAAAAAGCCCAGCGCCCGGCGACTGAGCCGGCCGCACACATTGGGCTTCTGGCTTGGGCCCATGGAGGCGCGGGCCCGGCGCGGGACTGGCAGAGCGGAAGAGGGGCGCGCCCCTTACTCCCGCGCCGGGAAGCGGCCACTATCTCCGAACCTCCTGGCCCCAACTCCTCGAGGAACCCAGAAAAACTGACACCGGGAGCCGGGGCCGGAAGCGCACAACTGTGGGGCGAGGAAAGACAGAGCCGGGGCTGCCGGAGAGCGGAGATTGGGCAGGAAAAGAAACCCCCTTCCGGGCTGGCCCCGCTAACGCTCTCCAAGCTCCGGACCCAGCTGCAGACACTGCAACGTACTTAACGCGCGGTCTACCGAAGCCGTTCTCTTGCCGGGAAACGTAGTTCCCAGTGTCCGCAGAGGGAGCCTGGCTTGTACCCAGAACTACAATCCCCATCAGGCAAGGGGGAACGAGCCCTTGCCCAGGCCCCGCCTCCAACCCGCCGCGGCCCCGCCTCCAACCCGCCGCGGCCCCGCCTCCAGCCCGCCGCGGCCCCGCCTTACCCCGCCTCACCCCGCTTCTTCTGGCCGGGCGGAGGCTGCGCCGTAGCGTTGGCGTGGGTTTCCGGCTCTGTTCGCGAAGCCTGGGGAGGATTGTGGGGGCGCTGTGCTGCCACCTCTTGGTCTCTGTTCCGTGTTCCCTCTGTGCACTCAGGGGTCCGTCCCTGTACCCCCACGCTTCTCAGTCCCCGACTTTCGCTCTGGGAGCCCTGGCTGGGTGCCGAGAGTGGGGCTGGGTCGTGTGCGACCGCCCCTCCACCCCCAACAAGGCAGCGTCCTGTGAAAAAGAAAGGTACGCCCTCGGCTTTCCCCTCAGTCATAACGTTGGATGTTGTGGATGGTTAAACATTTTGGGTCTTTGAACACTATGCTTTGTAATTATGAGTTAGTGGTGAAAATGCTGGCATTACTACCAGAGTTGAATTACTCTTTTCTAGAGGCCCGCCCCTCCGTGGCCCGTGGACACTCAGGCTGGCTTTGCGATAATTGCTGCATTTTCCTTCCTTCTCTCCTTTTTCCCCTCCTCTTTATTGGGGAATGAAATATGAAATATTTACATTGCTGGTAGACTGCCTAAGATGTTCCACGTTGATTCCTCTAAGATAACTTTGTGAGTGGCCGTCCCGGTCGGGTCAGGTTTGCTGTCATATCCTCAGGGGCTGTGTCACTGAGGATGTGCCATTCTCGCCACACTAAGTTTTCAGTAAGCATGTCCCAGACGAGACCCATTGCTTTGCCTGTAAGTCCCGTGAGCGTGGTGCCTTTGCGACTCCCACGTGGCCTCTTGTTCAGACATGGGCTAGGGTGTGATTGCATCGGACTGACAGGGCAAAAAGTATAGTACTGTGTGAATGCGCTGTTTTTAAGCGTTTAGGATAAAACTTTTTAACCCTGCTGAATTTCCTTTGGGGCCTGGGCTTTTGCTGATTTTTCATGACTTATTTACAGCATACTGTGGAGTGCTTTGTATATTTTTAGAGCGCGCTATAATAGTTAATTTGGTAATTCATGAATGCAGCTGTCACTGGGAAAACAGACCCAGAAAAGATAACTGGATTTTCTTTGGCTGAAATGAAATTCAAATCATTGCTGAATTGAATTCATCTTTTTTTTCTGCTTTCCCTTCACCCCCATTTGCTTGTCTTTCAGTGGTCTCACAACCAAGCCACCCAAGGGACAGTCGTCCTAGCTGCCTTCTTTTCCATCGCCTTCAACCAAGTACTTTTGATTCTGTTATCTATCCCCTCTTCATATCCCACCCCCCCCCAAGTAATTTAGGGCCTCACCATTTTTTCACATTATTATGTTAAGTAGCCTTCTCTCTGCCTGCCTTAAATACTTTCAATTCCAACCCTCCACACTGCTGCCAGAGTGATTTTTCTAAAGCACAAATCTGTCATTTCCCTATTAAATCTTTCAGTGGCTTCCAGTCACCCAGAGCAGAATTTCTCAAACCTAAGTAGATACCTAGGATTTTCTATGGTGAACTTAAAATATGTTCAGTACCTTAGATAGATGCAAATATAAAACTGTATATAAACTCCTTATGTTGTATCTTATGAACAACTATAATGCTCAAACAGTTGTACATTAAATGAAGCAAAACTATGAAACAATGCTTATTCATTGATGCTGGTGAGACTGTTTGCCCGACCTGCCATGCTTCACTGGTCTGGGGGCATAAATTCCTTACAGAAAGACCTGCCCTTACTGCCCTTGGCTAAGAGATTACCCAGTGACTTCACCTCTTTTCTTTATTTAAACCACTGTAAAAACCTTCCTTTGTTCCTTGTGTCAAGATTTCATTTGACCTTCACTTGACAGACATCACTTACATAAAATAGTCTCCATGTCTCTCATTAACCTGTGCCAATGACAAATAGTCCTACTTGTTAGCCAGTGCAGTGCTAAACACAAACGTGATTTGAAATCTTGTGACAGTAATCAATCAAAGGGATGATCCAGAGTATCCTTTTGTTAAAAAAAATTTTGTTTAGATTTTTATTAAATTGAAAAAATAAAAAGTATCCCTAGGGAAATATCATCTTGAGACTACATGTACCAATCCCTCAAGGTCTGTATAGGTGCTTTATAGGACAAAGTCTGTAAGTCTCAGTGTAGTATACAGGGCACTCTGTTATCTGCATCTTGCCCACATTTTCAGCCTCAGCTTTGCCCATCCTTCACATTTGCTCCTGTGGTTCTGACATGTTTCCTCCTTGCTCACGCCAGGGTCCCTTTACATTTAAATTTTTCCTTATCTGGAGCTCCCTTCCTCTCCTCTTATCCATTTATCTCAAGACACATGTCAGGTATCTCAGTTCCTCTCAGACACTTTTCCTGACCCTTCCATCTTAGTGGCCTCTTCTCTCATGTTTCTCTGCATTCACTGGCTGTGGCACTATATTAGAATTGTTTGTCTGTCTTCCCAACATTTGTTTAGAGAGGTCCATTCATTCAACATCCATATGCATTAACCACATTTTAGGCACTGTGCTATGGATGCATATGTATGTTGAATGAATGTTAGTCACTCAGTCGTGTCCAACTCTTTGTGACCCCATTGACTGCAGTCCACCAGGCTCCTCTGTCCATGGGATTCTCTAGGCAAGAATACTGGAGTGGGTTGCCATTTCCTTCTCCAGGGGACCTTCCCAACCCAGGGATCGAACCCAGATCTTCTACTGCAGGCAGTTTCTTTACCGTTTGAGCTACCAGGGAAGCCCATGTTGAATGAATGGGCTCTTCTAAAAACAATGTAGGTATAGATTCTATTATCATTAACTAATAAAAAGCAGAGACATTATTTTGCCAACAAAGGTCCATCTGGTCAAGGCTATGGTTTTTCCAGTGGTCACGTATGGATGTGAGAGTTGGACTGTGAAGAAAGCTGAGCGCCGAAAAATTGATGCTTTTGAACTGTGGTGTTGGAGAAGACTCTTGAGAGTCCCTTGGAGTGCAAGGAGATCCAACCAGTCCATCCTGAAGGAGATAAGTCCTGGGTGTTCATTGGAAGGACTGATGTTGAAGCTGAAACTCCAGTACTTTGGCCACCTCATGTGAAGAGTTGACTTGTTGGAAAAGACCCTGATGCTGGGAGGGATTGGGGGCAGGAGGAGAAGGGGACGACAGAGGATGAGATGGCTGGATGGCATCACCGACTCGATGGACATGGGTTTGGGTAGACTCTGGGAGTTGGTGATGGACAGGGAGGCCTGGCGTGCTGTGCGATTCATGGGGTCGCAAAGAGTCGGACACGACCAAGCGACTGAACTGAACTGAACTGAAGTACTTTTAACATAGAATTATATTTAGTCTTTATCCTTTAAATGTAGGAAACCACAATATTAGTAAGAAGAAATGATGTTTTATTCGCTGAATTGTGTCTGCCTTTTTTGCAACCCCAAGGACTAGCCCACCAGCCTCCACTGTCTATGGGATTTCCCAGGCAAGAATACTGGAATAGGTTGCCATTTCCTTCTCCAAGGGATCTTCCTGACCCAGGGATTGAACCTGTGTCCCTGCATTGCAGACGGATTCTTTACACTGAGCCAACAGGGAGACCCAGCCAATAAGAGGAAATAATTTTTTAAAAAACTTTTATCCCTAACAGTTCTCCCTATAAAGTGGATATTTTCTTGTTGAAGGTAAAATGGCATAAACCCCTAGCTTAAGATTAGGAAATGACTTCTCTTAATTTGGGGCATAGAACAAACATTAATTCTTTTTTTTTTTATTCTGTGTCTATATGATGCTTTGAGAATACTTAACCATCCTTGCCATGATACTTTCAAGATGAAGAAGAGGCAATAAGAGTTCAGAAGTTAATAAAATGCTTTTTGTTCATATATTTTGTTTAAAGAGGGATAACAGAATAAATATATAAAGCACTCTGGTTATTAAACCTAAACATTTGCTCAGAGACAAAAAAATTTGAACCAAGGCCACAAGAGGTCATTCATTCAACATGTAATTATTTTCATCTACAATGTGCTGGGAACTATTCTGGCATAGGGTTTAACTGGTCAGAGAACAAGATCCTCACATGTCCAGGGAGATAGACAGTAAATAGATTTTAAAAATATTTTCAGGTAGTGATAAAGTACTGTGAAGAAGATAAAACAGGGGGATGTGCTTGATAGTGAATGGTCGGGAGCCCTGCTGTACCCAGAATGGTCAGGAAAGGCCTTTCTGCAGAGTGGAGTTTTGAACTGAGCCTGAAATAAGGATGAGGCAATCTGCACAGAACTAAAGTTAGAGTAGTTCAGGCAGAGGGATGTTCCAAAGCAGGGTCCCCAGGGCAATAACAACGTTGGATTATTCTAAAACTATCGTAAGGCTAGTATGCCTTGTCGGGAGTAAGGAGTTTTGGATTTTATTCTGTGGTGAAGGGAAGCCATAGGACGCTCTGAAGAAGGAAAGTAGCATAATCTAATTTGTTTTAATAAGATCATTGTGGCTATAGTGTAGAGAATAGACTGCAGTGGCAAGAGAATGGAAACAAGGAGATGGTGGCTGTTGCACTGGTCCAGATAAAAGATGGTAAATGAGCTAGAGTGGTAGGAGGAGATGGAAAGAAGGGAACAGATTCAGGATATATTTATATTAAAAGTAGAATTGACAGGACTTCTGATGATTTGAATATTAAAGGTATTAAATAAAAAATATTAAAGATATTAAATAAAAAGTCAAGTTCAGTTCAGTTCACTCACTCAGTCATGTCCGACTCTTTGCAACCCCATGGACTGCAGCATGCCAGGCCTCCCTGTCCATCACCAACTCCTAGAGCTTGCTCAAACTCATGTCCATTGAGTTGGTGATGCCATCCAACCATCTCATTCTCTGTTGTCCCCTTCTCCCGCCTTCAGTATTTCCCAGCATCAGGGTCTTTTCCAGTGAGTCAGTTCTTCACATCAAGTGGCCAGAGTATTGGAGTTTCAGCTTCAGCAAGCAGAACCACAAGCATCCCAAACTCCCAAGAAAAAATGGAAAGCAGGGAAATACTTGATGTGCTGTCAATGAAGGAAACAAAGATTTTATTGACTTAACACATTAGCATTATAGACATTAATGCTGGAGAATGTTAGGATCTGTTCTATGGCTGGGGCATGTGGAAAGAGAGGAATAAAATCAAGCCAGAAATAGACAGGGGTCAGAGCTTGTTGGTCCATGGCAACGTGATGGAAAAAAATCTCTGTAGAGTGATGTGATATTCCCTTTAAGAGATAGTTGTGTACAGCATCAGGGCAAGAGTGAAGCAGACCAGTTAGCACGTTAATTGTGTAGTTTGGGTGAGAGTGAATCATTTTTGGAAATTTATTTTGAAATTAATTGAGGCTTTTAACTTTAAATTTGGTTTTTATTTTTCTCTATATATTTTAATGATATAGTTGTACATAGTACAAATTGTAGTACAAATATGTGGTACATTCATTCATATGCAAAATCCAGAAAGATTTAGGTTTAAAGGATCCGCTGTCTATGGGATTTCCCAGGCAAGAATACTGGAATAGGTTGCTATTTCCTTCTCCAAGGGATCTTCCTGACCCAGGGTCCCCTGCATTGCAGACGGATTCTTTACACTGAGCCAACAGGGAGACCTTTGGCTTTCAAACACTGAAGTTTGAAAGCTATTTATTTTAAAAAGTATTTTACTTATTAAAAAGAATATGTATAGCTAAGATGGCATAACATATAAATAATAAATAAAGTGAATACCCAGGTAACTATTATTAACCTTAATAAGACAGAACATTACCTAAAATTTTGACATCTATGTGCCAATCCCAGTTCTTGGATTCCTCTTTTCTCTTAATATAAATAAAACATTAAGGTTTGAATGTTTTTGAGCATCATGTAAATTGAATCATACTGCATATATGTACTCTTATACAGGTTGTCTTTTTTTTTTTTTTTCAATATTATACTTGACAAAGTACCTGTTGGTTAATTTCATTTATTTTTACCAATATATAGTAGTTCATTGTGTGAATTTTCTACAGTTTATTTATCCATTTTCTATTGGCCGGGCTTTTGCTTCTTTTGGGCTTTTTATTCCTAGAAAAGTGCTGCTATAGACCTTAAACCTGTCTTTTGGTACACACATTCATTTTCTATTGCTATGTAGCAAATTACCCCAAACTAAGCACCTTAACTAACACCCATTTATTGTCTTCTTTTTTTTTCCTCATAACACCGATAACTACTTGTCAGTATCATTTATCGAAGGGGGTCCTCATTTCTCCACAGATCTGTAGTGCTAACTCTGTTTATCAAGTTTACATTCATAGTCTATTTTTAGGCTCTATTTTCTGGTCTGTTTTTCTATCCCCAGGCTAATGAATACCTGACCACTTTTAGGCTTTCGAGCTAGTAGAGCAAGACCTCTACTTTATTGTTTTTCTTTAGGAGGGTGTTACTTAGGTTTTTTTTTTTTCTTGCCATTTGCACTTGCCCTTTCATATACATTTTTAAATCCATTTACGTTCTACAGAAACCTTATTGAAATTTTGGTTGGGATGACATTAAATCTACCTGTCAATTTGAGGAGAACTGACATCTTTACCATATATCAAATTATCCTATCTCTGAAAACAGTATATCTCTCCATTTATTTGGATCTTTTTTAATGTCTTAGCTCAGTTGGTAAAGAATCCGCCTGCAATGCAGGATACCCCGGTTCAATTCCTGGGTCAGGATGATCCCCTGGAGAAAGGAAAGGCTACCCACTCCAGTATTATTGGGCTTCCCTTGTGGCTCAGCTAGTAAAGAATCCGCCTGCAACGTGGGAGACCTGGGTTCGCTTCCTGGGTTGGGAAGATCCCCTGGAGAAGGGAAAGGCTACCCACTCCAGTGTTCTGGCCTGGAGAATTCCATGGGACTGTATAGTCCATGGGGTAACAAAGAGTCGGACAAGACTGAGTGACTTTCACTAATGAAATTTTATAATATTTTTTTACTGCATAATTTGCAGCTTTCTAAGTACAGTGTATTTTTGGTCAAAATTGTAAATGGTATATTTTTAAGTTTAGGTTTTCTAACTATATTTTTGATAGTATATAAACATGCAGTTGTCTGTATATTGATCTTATATTTAGCAACATTGTTTTTGTATATTGATCTTTTGCTTGCCAGTGTTTATCTTTAATAGCAATAATTGTTATTTGTAAGGTTTGGGGGATTTTTCTCCATAGCCAATCATGTCCTCTGGAAACTGACAGTTTTGTTAACTTCCTTCTCAATTCTTTTACCTTCTTTCCTCTTTTTTTTCTTTTGTTTTTTTTTTTTTTTTTTGCTGTGTTGGCCAGGACCTCCAGTGCAGTGTTGAATAGAACCAGTGATAGTGGACCTCTTTGTCTTATTCATGTTTATAAATGGAATACTTCTAATATTTCACCATTAAGGATGACATCAGAGGGTTTCGAAAGCTACCTTTTGTCAGGTTAATGAAATTCTCATCCATTCCATATTTGCTAAAAGTCTTGTTCATTTTATTTTTAAATATGAATGGGTATTGAATTTTGTCAAAAACTTTCTCTGTAACTGCTGAGGTGATGATATAGTGTTTTCCTGTAGTCTGATAATGTGGTAATCACATAAATATATTTTCTAATGTCAAACCAAAGTTGGGTTTAGATAAGTTTTTGTGATGTATTTTGTTTTTTAAACACTGTGGGAGTTGGTCAACTACTGGCTTCATTGCTCTCTTGGCTCCTTGGACCTTTGCTGGCTCTGAGGGTTTCTCTTTCTATCTAGCTGGTTTACTGGTGTATCTAATGTACTTGTCCAGCCTTTTAGGAATATTTAATAGCAGAAAGATTTTGGAGGTATCAGGTTCACCAAATTACCAGAACTAGAATTCCACTTCCTCATATTTTTAATGTAAAAAGCTTCCATTAATGTAAAATGTGATCACCTACCACCATTTCAGTCTTCCGTTCTTGACTCTGTGCACAGTCATGCCCCTCCTTGCTGAAAACAAGGAAGGGGAATCGTACGGTAGAAAGAGCCTGACATCGAGGGTCAGATGGCACAAGTTGCAGCACCAGCAGCATCAGTTACTGAAGTCTTGACCAAGCCACTTACTCTCTCTGAATATCCTTCAGTCATCTGCTAAGTGGAAACAGGATTGAAGTGAGAATCGCATTATTTATAAACATGAACACACTGTTGTAGAGAGTTTAGGGAGGAGAAGGTGTTGATTAAGTAGCACAGAGGGTTTTTCAGGGTGGAGATTGCGTGTGACACTGTGATGGTACATCCATAACACCACGCTTTTCTTTCTTCCAGTTGTGCCGCACATGGCTTGCAGGATCTTAGTTCCTCAATTAGGAACTGAACCTGTGCCCCCTGCCGTGGGAGTGTGGCGTCTGAACTAGTGGACAGCCAGGGAAGTCCCACACTATGCATTTAGTAAAACTCATATAGCTTAACAGTGAGCTTCCCTGGTAGTTCAGCAGTAAAGAATACACCTGCCAGTGCAGGAGATGCAGGTTCGATCCCTGGATTGGAAAGATCTCTTAGAGAGGGAAATGGCTACCCACTCCAGTGTTCTTGCCTGGAGAATTCCACAGACAGGAGCCTGGCAGGCTACAGCCCATAGGATCACAAAAGAGTCGGACATGACGTAGCAATTAAACAGCAACAACAACATAGCCTTATAACACAAAGAGTAGAATTTAATATATGCAAAATTTTAAAAACAAGAGGAAGAGGGGGTTCCAGGATATAACGCATACTGAGACAAAAGAATCTAGCGGTATAACAAAAGTATGCAGTGACCTCACTGAAAGGGGTCAGGGAAAGTTGCTGACCTAAGTGACGTTGAGGCTGCGAGACTAAAAGCAGTAGGAACTGCATAAGTACTGTCCTCTAGTCGATAAAAGGTTCCCACAGATACGGGTTAATAATTCTGAAACTACTTCACATGTGTACTGGAATTGAACAATTAATAACTGCCTGGTGGATGATGGCAGCCAGATTTCTTACTGTTGGTGTGGGAGATTGTGGACAACCAAGAGTGGAAGGCTAGTATGATCAGGTGGTAATGGATTAGAGTTGGAGACATAAGTATAAACTCTACTTTAGCTTAACTGTAGATACAGATGGATATACATGGAAACATTTGTAGATAAAGATATTTGTGTATGCATGGTGTAGTATACACACATATATTTCCTTGCTTTGTCACTTGA
This sequence comes from Cervus canadensis, assembly GCF_019320065.1. Lineage (NCBI taxonomy): Eukaryota > Metazoa > Chordata > Mammalia > Artiodactyla > Cervidae > Cervus > Cervus canadensis. The sequence goes on along the minus strand of NC_057400.1, from coordinate 51,034,609 downwards.
GAGGGCCCAGAAGTGAGGACAACCTAATAGCAAAGAGCACACCCAATGCCCAGACCATTCTCTAATAAAAGTAACAAACATCCTTTAGAGAAATGGCTGATTCTAGGACTGGGTCAAGGAATATACAGGAGTCTACAACATCTTGTAGTGCCAGAAAGTAAGGAAGTGCTCAAAAACACACTGATGAGAATGTGTCAAAAGGATATAGGAGGCAACTGAAAGAGGTTTTTCATGGCCACAGCAGGAAAGTTTGAACAGCAAAATCAAATAGTATTGGGTTATAACCCAAAGTTTAAAGTAAATATCTGTGAGTCCATACTGATACAAACAAGTGGTTGAATTAAATAAATGGGGAAGAAGAAACAAATCTGCGCAAAAAAATTCCAAATAACTTCTGTAGACACTCCACCCTTAAGAAGGCAGAGCATAACTCTCTCCTCCTTAAAGGTTGGCTGTGCATAGTAACTTCCTGCCTAAGAGTATGGTGTGGAAAGTGGGGGACGTGACTTTACAGTAGAAACCTGTCAGTCACTAACTCACCACTTTATCAAGGTTAACATCAGCAGTGGTAAGTCATGTTCATATCATGTACCCTTGATATGATGTGATAAGAATGACATTTTTTCCTCCCTAAAGCCTGTCACCTCAGTCTAATCGTGAGGAAAAGCATCTGATGATGTTTTTCTAAAGATAACTGGGAGGCATTCTAAAGATAACTGATCAATACTTCTCAAAACTGTCAAGGTCTTCAAAAACAAAGTGTGAGAAACTTTAGAGCCAACGAGGAGCCTAAGGAGACCTGATGACGAAGTGTTGTGTGGTGTCGTGGATGGTAACCCGAAAGAGAAAAAGGATGTTAGGGTAAAATGAAGGAAATCTGAATAAGTTATGAACTTAAGTTCATAATTATATGTTAATATTGACTTGTTAATGGTAACAAATACACTATACTAATGTAAGATTTTAATAATAGGGGAAACTATGTCAGCTATATGGGAATTCTTTGTACTATCTGCAACTTTTCTGTAAATCGAAAACCATTCTAAAATTGAAAGTTTACTTTAAAAATGCAACACTGACCACCACTGAATAGAGGCCACATTGCCTTAGTGGTTAAGAAGATGAGCTCAGGTACCAGTCTGCCTGGGTTCAGATCTCAGTCTCACTACTCATTAGCTATGTGAACCTGGTTACCCTAATTAACTAGAATTACTTAATCTCTATGTGCCTCAATTTACTTATCTGTTAGATTCTTCAGAGGACTGAGTGAGTTAATGTATGTAAAGCACTTAGAGTAATGCCATACACATTCAGCACTATGTAATTGAGTGTATTTATTAATATCATTACTTCTTTACTTTTCATTTTGGGGGATTTCTGATTATAGCTGAATTTCACTGATTATCCATCAGCATACTGAGTTTTAGCTTGGCATTCTGACAAAACATTATTCATAGTTTGTGTGTAAGGGGGAAATCATCAAGATGGTAAGATTCCTTATTAAAATATCCATTTCCCTTGTTAAACTGATGTTCTTTACAAAGCACTGCCTACAGCACAAACTCCTAGGCTTCAGCAGCTAAAATTTTGGTAATATTTGAAACAAAATGGAATGAATGTATTATAGAAACATGTTTTTAGGCCTTTTACTTCTCTGCCTAGAATACATATGAACCCTTCAGAAAACCCATTGTAGATCAGCAGTTCAGGTAGAATAGAGTTTTGAGTAGAACATAGAATTTGGAATCAGGAGACCAACTTGGAGTGTGGGTTCTTGTAGCTGTGTGATCAAGGCAGCTCATTAATCCCTTTGAGCCTCTAGTCCCATCTGTAAAACAATAATAACAGGAATGCGTCCTGCCTTCCTCCCTAGCGTATAGATTTGTTGTAAGGATTAGGTGTGAAAATGAATGTGAGGGCTTCTGTAAGTTGTAAAACCTGTACAAGTATTATTTGTTATAATAATCTCAGGTTTTCAACCAGAGTTCAACTCTAATGGAGCTTGATAGTCATATTAAGTGTTGGTAGTCATCTATATACCTTTACTTACTTATTATGTAGTAAACTGAAGTCATTTGATTTTAAAATGCTTTAGATGGTATATTTTCTCACAGGACTTTAGTTTTTGTGATGTTTTTCTTTGGCCTAACAAAGGAAGGCATTATTTTAATCTGGAGTTGTCTCTTTAAGGTGGCAGTTTGAGGAAATGATTTCCAAACTCTTCACTGAAATTGCCTATATAGAGAACACAAAAGTGTGTCCCTGTAATTTAGGAAGTTGTCTCCTCCAGATAGAGACCTTCTTGTCCTGATGTGGAGCTGACCAGTAGAGGGTGCACGAGCTTTCCCAGAAACTAGGCTGGGCAGACCTGACTGGAGCCATCTGTGTGATGATTAACAAGTACTATAAATGAAAAGGTTCTAGCACATCAGAAACACAGTTACCAAATGGAAAGAGACAGCAGCCATAATGTCACACAGCAATGTAGGAAGTACCTGCCCTAGTTGGTGAATAGGAAGTTTCTGGATAATTGGAATTTGATATTCTAAGGTGGGTTATTTGTCTGATTGGCACCTCCTCCTGCTACTGTTTGTCATTTCAGAACTTCTTTCTCTTTCCAGGTTCTTTGCCTCACCCTCTCAGCATCTGTAATTATCTGCCTCACCTGGTCTAAAAAGTTGGGGTTTTTAAAAAGTAACCTTTCCCTGGACTTCTTTGACCCTAAGGTATTTGGGTCCTGAATCCAGTCAGCTATAGCATCCTGTCAGGGTCCCTCTAACCAAACTCTTACAGATTCCATAGCATCTTTTCCTCCATGGAAATGGGTGACCGTCAGAAAATTTGTTAACTTTTTAGTGTTACTTCACTGCCCGTATCATCTTTTCTCCTCTTCCTTCCCAAACGTGGATAGTACATAGAATGTATATACTTGAAAGTGAAAGTGAAAGTTGCTCAGTTGTGTCTGACTTTTTGCAACCCCATGGACTGTATAGTCCGTGGAATTCTCCAGGCCAGAATAATGGAGTAGGTAGCCTTTCCCTTCTCCTGGGGATCTTCCCAACCCAGTGATCGAACCCAGGTCTCCTGCATTGCAGGCGGATTCTTTACCAACTGAGCTATTAGGGAAGGCCGTGTATATACGTAATGGTTTTAAAAATAATTTTTTATTCTGATTATAAAAGTACTTTGAGTTTTCTTGAAAAGAATATTTAGACACATTAGGAAAATGTAAGGATATCCTTGAACCTTTGAATCAGAGGAAACTCCTGTAAACTCTTCCAGACTTTTTCTGTGCATACATATGTGTATGTGTTGGTGTGCATATGTGTGTATACATATATATATACACACTGATTAATATATATATATTAATTTTTTAAAGAGGTTATACCATAGGTACTTTTTTGTACCTTTTTCAATTCATTTCAGTCGCTCAGTCATGTCCGACTCTTTGCGACCCCATGAATCTTGTACCTTTTTAGCCCTACCTAATAAGTCATGGACTTCTTTCTATATCAACAAATTTAGGTTTTTACCAACATTTTAAGTAACTACATAGTCGGTCCTCTAAAGATGAGTATTTGGATTGTTTGCAACTTTGCAGTATAATGCTGTGATAAATCCTTAATATATTCTTCTGATTATATTCTTAAGATATATTTCTAGAAGTAGAGTGTCTATCAGATTTCTTATTTAAAAATGTTCATGTATTGCCACAGTTCTCTCAGGAAAGGTCTCTTGGGGTAGTCTCCCTGACAATGTTTGAGGATGCTTTTTACTGCATGCTACTGATCACCACATTTTACCTTTGCCAGAATGATAGTGAATAACACATTGCACCATTTTTTAAAAATTGGTGAACTTTCCACTCTCCACGTCACCCCAGAAAATTAAGGCAGTAGTTCTCAAGTTTTTTGGTCACAGGACCCCTTGACACTCTGAAAAAGTATAGAGGACCTCCAAGAGCTTTTGTTTATGTGGATCATGGTTATCGTTATTTACTGTATTAGAAATTAAACCTAAGAAAAAATGTAAATATTTAAGTCATTTTAAAATAGCAATAATAAGCCTGTTGCATATTAGCATGAATACCCTTTTTATTAAAAGTACCTATTTTTTTCAAAAGAAAAAAATTAGAAGAGTAGCATGGTTTTATATTTTTGCAAATCTTAATGTATCGCTTAAAAGAAGATGATTAGATTCTTATATTTGCTTTTGCATTAAGTCTGTTATGTTGTTCTGGTTGATATATATGAAGGAAAGCTGATCTCACACAGATCTATAATTTTCTAGTTAAGAAAGGAGTGCTTGAATAGTCTATTCAGATAAGTATGAAGAATCTCCCTTGATCCTATACTGATCCCAGTAAGTGGTAGTTTCTTAAATGTTAATTGCAATATAATATTTGAAATCATACCTGTGCATTTTTTTAATACTGTTACATTAAAATCCATGGTCTACCTTGCACTTTGAATCCTTTACCCATGCATGTTTTTGTGACATCATATGTTGGCCATCTGGAAAATACTGGTTCACTGAGTTGTGCAGGTCTTCCAAATGTTGACACGTTTCATTATACAACATTAAAAATACTTTATTCTCATAAGAACAGTGTTTAAGTGTCAGTAAGCTCTTAAGCTCACAGTGGTGGACATAGGGTTTACAAAATTCTAATTTTTGCTTGAAAGTTTGAATTGTATTAGTGGCAACAAATGCTTTCCTTGTTTTCTTGACAGGCTTACTTTGTTTCTGAGAAAATACATTTTTAAAGTAAAAATGGTGTTCCACGAAAACAGTCTTTATTGCTTCTTCAAGGATATGCTTAAGTAAAATTGGCCTTTTGGGTTTTTCTCTTCAAATGTATGGTTGGTGAAGAAGGCATGACCTCCCCTAAAGTTTGGTGCTGTTCCCTTGATTCTGACCAAGGTACTAGCGGTTTTATCTACCATTGCCTACACAGTTAGTGCAAATGTCACCACAGTAAAAAATGCAAATAACATGTTGATGGTATTATGAAAATATTTCTGACTTTTTGCAGACCCCCTTAAAGTGTCTTGGGAGCCACAGGGATCTGAGGACCACATTCTGAGAACCTCTGGTCTAAGGTACTAGTCATAGGAACTCTTTCTCTTACCAGAGACTGATTTAGAGATAGTCTGTGATCCAATCCTGGCCAGTGAAATCTGAGAGCAAGTCTATTGAAGAGCTTGTGAGAAGGTTTCTTCATTGCTAAAGAGACATAAGAAAGAGATGGTCCTTTTCTTCCTGTGCATATTGTCATGCCAGTGTGATGCCTGGAACCACTGCAACTATTTTGTAATTGACAAAGCCAACCAGCCTTAGAATGAAGGTGATGCCGTTTAGAGCAAGATGGAGAAATGACATGAACCTGGGTCCTTGATGATATTATAGAACTGAAGCCATACCGAGAACTTGCCCAACCTCTGGACTTACAGTTAAGAGAGAGAATATTCTCTTATTATTTGAGCCAGTTTGAATAGTGTCTTCTGTTACTTGCAGTCAAAAGCATCCCTAGAAGGTATTAATATTTATGAGTGATGAACATTTTTAAGTGTCAAAAATTAACATTTTTAGTGGCCATTTGCATTTCTTTTGTGAATGCTTACTGATGGTATTAGCACATTTTCTACAGAGGTCATTTTTAATTATTTTCTAAACATTCCTTACATATTAATCATATTAACACATTATAACATTTTGTATTTACATCCACTAATGTCTTGCATAGTATGTCATTCTTATAAGCAATCAGTCTTTTTTCTTTTATACTTTATGTTGGCTTTGGTATCATGTTTAAAAGAGTCTTTTCTACCCCACTTTTTAGTAAGTGTTCACATATTTTTTCTAGGTCTATTAAAAAGTATTTTTACATTGAAAACTTTAATTCATCTGGAATTGATTTTGGTATTAGATGGAGTAAGGATGTAACTTTATTTTTTCTAAATGTGTGGGTGTGTGTGTTAGTCACTCAGTTGTGACTGACTCTTTGTGATCCCATGGACTGTAGCCCACCAGTCTCCTCTGTCCATGGGGCTTCCCAGGCTAGGATACTGGAAGTGGGTAGCCATTTGCTTCTCCAAAGGATCTTCCTGGTTCAATCCCTCAGTCTCCTGAATTGCAAGCAGATTCTTTACCATCTGAGTCACCAGGGAAGCCCAGGTAGCCCCTTTTCTTAATGCACTTCTTTGAATAGGCCAACCTTAACCTACTGATTTGAAAACTAGCTTTATTACAAATGGAATTCTTGTATATAGGGACAGGGAAGCCTGGCGTTCTGCAGTCCATGGGGTCTGAGAGAGTCAGACATGACTTGGCAACTGAACCACAAATTCTGGCTCGTTTTTGGACTTTCTGATCTCTTCCACTGCTTTGACTGTGTATCCTGGCACTGTAGACATGGCCAGGCCATTTTGCTTTGTAGAGTTTTGTAGTGTCTGAAAGGACAAGGACTCCTCCCATCCTCCTTAACCCTACCCCACGACAGTCAGCAACACTCATTTTCCCTCCAGTATTTGCCTGATTCTTCCTATATGTCTGTTCTTCCAGATGAACTTTAAACTGTTTGTTCAGGTTCCCCAAACATTTTTGGAACTTTGATTGGAATTAGTTTAATTTTGACCAGAATTTACATTTTTCACAATCTTGAGTATTCAATTCCAAAAACCCACTGTCTTCCTTTTAATTATCTTCCATGCCCCTCTGTAGAGTTGTATAGCTTTCTTCTTATCATTCCTGTACATTTCTGGATAAATTTATTCCTAGATATTTCATATTTTTTTGTTACAATCAGAAGAAGGATCTTTCCCTCTGTATATTTTGTTTTGATTATCAATTAAAAAAAAAAACCTTAAATCTAGCTCAGTGTTTCCAGATAGTTTTGGCTTCTCAAAACAGAATAAACAGAAAGGATACTATCATTTGTGATAGTATAGTGTGGACTATGTAATTTATGAGGTATGACTGTTGAGGACTGTTTAAGGAAACAGAACATACCAGAAACTATATATTAATGAATATGATCCTTCCAAGCTGGTTATGTTGGAAATCTATACATTTATGACAACAAGAACAATTTACTCTAAAGACAACAAAGGATATATATTCTTGTAAGAAAAATTACCACTGCTGAGAATATGAGAAAGAATTAATTAACTTGCTATGAGGACATTATCTGAAATAATGTTTTCAAAGATATTTTACTGTTATTGGAATAAATAGTAATCTCTTAACATGATTTATTTGAAAGGACAACCTTTATTTTGATGTGGAGTTGTAATTTTTAGTTAAGCAACATAACTTTGTAGATATGCCTTATGTTATCAGGTGTCAAAGAGATGGTTGACAGATTTTATGTGTTTGCTGTTGTTGTTGTAAAAGAATCATTTAATCAGATTGTTTTTCTGTATTAAATAAGATTCAGTTGCCCCAGGCATTATGGATTGGCAGTGTTTCAGCTGTTTGGGAAAATGGAATTTGGAATTTGCCTGTTTTCTAAGATCATTTAAAATAAATTTTTTTTCATCCACATTATGGATTTCAAAAGCATGTGTAGTCTAACCTGGTACCTTAATCATCAATTAAAATGCTCCTGTAGAAAATGTGATTCTGAGCTCATAACAACTGACTTGTAGATGGTCTTAGAAATAAGACCTTTTGTATGTTGAAGATTACTGAGGTTTCTCTACATGTTGTGGTCCTTAAAAGTTAAGACTATAATTAACATTCTCATTTATTCTTAAAGCAACTTGCTGTGGCATTATTATTCATGGGCTGTTTGTTTTAATCATCTTAAATGTATTGTTTTTTTCTTTTCTTGGCTGCACCCTGCTGGCATGTGGGATCTTACTTCCCTGCCCAGGGATCAGACCCACACCCCCTGCATTGACAGCGTGGAATCTTAATCACTCACCTGCCAGGGAAGTCCCTGTATTGATGTTTTAGTTTATATATAATTTCTTGGAATAAGTTTATTATATGTTAAGTAAAGAATGCTTGTATTCTCTTTTTTTTCCTTTGGGTGGGTGAGGAGTCTGGCTGTAGGTTGGAATTGGATGTGTGATCTTTCAGACCTGACTGTAAGCAATTATAAGTCTTTTCCTGCAAGGCCTCATTGAAAGAATTGGTGCATACCAGTGTGCACACCAGAATCAGTACACAACCAGTGCATTGCCATTTTCTGGAGGGATTTTAGTCAAGACCCCTCCCCCGCCCCCGTCCCCCAACTCACCTCGTGTGTGTGGCCATTGTCTTATGTACATCTGCCTTCTGATTAAGTTGATTCATGTATGTTGCTTCAGTGGCCTAGTTAAGGTCACGTTTCTAAACCCAGTCAGCCTATACTTATGGGAAACACCTGTTGAGGAAACCTAACATACTCCAATCACAATCTTCCAACCTAATTTTAGCTTGCCGACAAAGGTCCCTCTAGTCAAAGCTATGGTTTTTCCAGTAGTCATGTATGGATGTGAGAGCTGGACTATAAAGAAAGCTCTGAAAGCCAAAGAATTGATGTTTTTGAACTGTGATGTTGGAGAAGACTCTTGAGAGTCCCTTGGACAGCACGGAGATCAAACCAGTCCATCCTAAAGGAAATCAGTCCTGAATATTCTTTGGAAGGACTGATGGTGAAGCTGAATACTTTGGCCACCTGATTCAAAGAACAGACTCATTGGAAAAGACCCTGATGCTGGGCAAGATTGAGGGCAGGAGGAGAGGGGAACGACAGAGGATGAGATGGTTGGATGGCATCACCAACTCAAAGAACATGAGTTTAAGCAAACTCTGGGAGTTGGTGATGGACAGGGAAGCCTGCTGTGCTGCAGTACATGGGGTCACAAAGTCTGACGTGGCTGAGTGAACTGAACTGAACTGAATTAAATTTTAGCTAGCTTGCTGTATACTAGAAAACAGGACCTGCTAGCCTTATACAAAATCCCTGACCTCCTAGGCAATCATGCCCTGTTTCCATATTGCCTCTTCTATTGTGCTATAAAACCAGCTCTTGCCCAGAACAACTTGGGAAGAGTGCTCCACTGCTTGTGAGGCACTGTACCCCCCAATCCATGTATGATTTTCCTTTGAAAAAAGACATCAATCTCATTACTGAATTGTTTTAGTTTTTTTGATTTGACAGTTCCTAGACCAGATGCCTGCATTCAGAGGACTCCTTACTGGGAGCCTCAGAGGAGACACTCTGGACTCTCGCCCTCTTCCTGACCCACCCACTCACTGTCCATGGGCCCACAGAAAGGCATTAGTCTCTTTTTCAGGGGTCCTGGGTGGTGAGACAGTTTCTCCCATCATGTTGCATCCACTTGATCCTTTCCTAGTGCCGTTCCACACTGGGAAGGAAGCTAGGGCCTCTTTTTCCTCTTGCTTGCACTGTTACAGTAAGTAAAAGACTTGGTTGTTACTTTCAGTTTGTCTTTTTGTCCTAACGGATCACCTCAATACCTGCGTGCTTCACAGTGGAAAGTGGGAATGGTGTTCCTAATTCGTTATTTTGTTATTTCGTTATTTTGCCCTTTAGAAGTGTTTCTGGAATTCACTCAATTTGACTTTACATTTGTGAAACACAGTGGAGTTTTCACTGTTCTTTGTATAAACTTTTTGACTTAGGAATTGTCTCCATCTTACAAATGAGCCTTAGGCAAATTATGTGACTTTCCCCAAAATCATAATTAATGGATTGGTTGGACCAGTGATTTAAACTTGAGGCTTATTCTGTTCTCAGTTCAGCACTCTCTACTCTACTACCCCACTTCGCTGGTAAATTAGTCTTTCACTTTCTTGGAAAGTTGGGGATACTTTAGGGCTGTATAATAAACATAGTGGAAGACTTGACCCTGTAGTATTCATAAAGCCATATGGAGACTGTAAGAAGAGCCAGACTAACGGTAACAACGGTAGTATCAACTACTGAGCACTTACATCACCCAGCAGTGTGCTACATATATGCTAGGTAGATCACCTCCTATGTTGTTATTTAGTTGCTAAGTTGTGTGCAACTCTTTTGCATCCCCATGGACTGTAGCCTGTCAGGCTCCTCTGTCCATGGGATTTCCCAGGCAAGAATACTGGAATGGGTTGCCATTTACTTTTCCAATTGATTGACCTTCTCATATTTTGCAGTAAACTTATTAGTCACATGTTATTGAGGAAATTGAGGTTAACAAAATTAAGTGTCATGTCAGAGGTTATGTGGTAGTAAGTGGCAGAGCCTGGATTCAACTTAATCCAAACCCTTTTTCTCTTCATCTGAAATGGTTTTCAAAGGAGAATTGAGGTGATTCTGCCTGACTTGGAGCATTTCTGCTGTTAAGAAGAAGTGGGAGAAGAATTTTCTAGAACAGAATCTTCTAATACTGTATTACTCAATGTTGAAAAATATATAAACCTCCATTTAAAGGAAAAATATTCTCCCTGAGTTAATGTCTTGCATAAATCTGGATATAAGTTCCTTGTGCAGAGCTCATTTTCAACTATAAAGTCAAAATAAGCACAGATACAACCACAAAGCCAATAAAATTCAAATTAGCAACATTTTAATGTGACTGCTGATGTTTTACCAAAACTAAATTGCGGCTGTCATTATAAACAAGGTACTGACCACCACCACGTAGGCTCTTTTGACTTCACCCTATCTGTTCTGTGTGCACTGTGTGTCTTCTTAATTCCCTCACCACTTGTCTCGATTCCGAATACTGCAGAATCTTTTACAGTGTGCCGTGTACTCAGATGTATCATTTCCATCTGTGTTGCTTGTTGCAACAAGATCATAAATGCACATATAGGCCCTGAAATCAAGTAGCTTTTACACATTTGCTCGTATTGATTTTATTTTTGGGTTATCATACAATTAAAAAAAATTGTCATAGAGTCTTAGATGTGTCTAGTGGGGGATTGATCCTGAGGAGCAAAGGATGGAGATTTGTTATAATGATCTGCTAAATGTTAAAATGAGGTAGTGGATAGGAGTCTGTATTTCAGCTTTTTGTCCATGCTAAGAAGTTTTTTTTTCCCCTAGGCGTTCATGACCTGTGGTTCTCCCACATTGCTTTCATTCAAAGCAAGATTTCCATCTCCTCATTACAGTGTTACTGTTTTTGTTACTAGGTGATACTGGTTAGCAAACTCAGAAGGCCTGATTACTAACCAGTACCTTCTATCTGTCTTTACTTCACCTTGTTTCCTGTTAGACCCAGACTTCAGCCACATCAAGTCCATCAACCTTCCCCTACCCCTAGTCCTTCTTCTCTCCTCTTTATTTTTAAATTTCCAGTCATTTTGGACTTACTTTATGGTCCTCAGTTATATTCTCCCTCAATTTCACATCCTAAATCACCACTGCTTTCTGTACTACCAGCTTAGACAGGCCTAATATAGGTAAAACTGAGTATTTTCCCTCAGACCGCCTGGTGGTAGGGGAAATCACACACTGCTTTATTATTTAGGTTAATTTTGGTTGGAGATAACAGAAAATTCAGACTGGCCTGAACAATTAAGGTAATATATTGGCTCAATAACTGAAAAAGCCAGATGTGGGACTGGCTTCAAATGAAACTTACTCTAATAGTGGAACCTAACTTCTTTTAATTTTCCCAGTTTTCTTTCTTCAGAGTTGGCTTCATCCTAAATTTGTACCATGCCATCATTCTTAGGCCACATAGCTTCAAGATAGCTTTTGTTATCTACTGAATTGTGTCCCCTCCCCCCAAATTCAGGTGTTGAAGATCCACACCCGCCATGTGACTCTATTTGGAGATAGGGCCTGTACAGAGGAAATAAAAGTTGAGGTCATAAGGGTAGAGCCCTAATCCAATAGAACCCTGTCCTTGTAAGAAAAGTCGAGATATCCGAAATCTCTCCACAAGCATGCAAGATGGAAGGCCATGTAAGGACACAGCAAGAAAACAGCAAGAAGGACCTCACCAGAAATCAACCCTGATGCCACCTTGATCTTGGACTTCTAGCTTCTAGAACTGTGAGAAAATGAATTTCCATTGTTTAAACCAATCAGTCTAGTATTTTTTTTAAGGCAGCCTGAGATGACTAATACAGCTTTCAAGAGCTCCAGGGCTTCATGCTTCCTCTTTTATGTGTAACAGGTATGAGAAATCGTCTTTGTCCCGAAATCTCTAGAACTAGACCTAAAAGATGCACTCTGTTGGCCAGACTTAGTCTCATGCTGACCTCTGAACCAGCCTCAGTGCCCACAAGTTTGGAATCTACTGATTGGCTTAGTGTAGGTTGTGCAGTCCGTCTCTGGCTTCAACAGGTCCACTGTGGCTTCTCTGCAAACTCATAGATCCCAAGTCCACGAGCTCTTGGCATTGGGAGTGAGTACTCAGGAGGCAGACAATAAATCATCATAATTTGAGTTGAGACTTCATATGGCCCAGTTATGTTGCTGACATCCGTTTACTCAAGTGTTGTTAGTTTCCTCTCTCTCTCTCTCTTCTTTTTTTTTTTTTTTTTTTTTACTGTTCCTTCTTTTCTCAAGGTCCCATACCTTCTAGCCTCTTACTTCACAGAGAAGAGAGCTTTGGGAAAGGGCTCTCTTAACAATCTGCCCTTCCACTACAAACACACCTGTTCTCACTCATCAGAAGATGAGAATGTGCTTGACAACTTACATGGGTAACTTGTTTTCTGTGTACTTCTCCCTGCCTCCCCCTTCTTGAAACTTGTTTGTTATCAATTCATCTCTTTCCAGTATCTTCCAGTCTGTTTTATTTCAAACATTGGATTATTTTTCTCTCATCCTACTAAGATACTTGGGATTCTTTGTGTCTAAACAGATATTCTTCTATCTGCCTCCGTTGTTTATTCAGGTTTTTAAAAAGTTTTTACCTAATAACCTGCTTTGTCATAGGATCCCATCGAAGCTATATTACATTTAGTCATCATGTCTCTTCAGACACCTTGTGGCTCTGGCAGTTTCTCAGATTCAACTTGTTTTCGATGACCTTGACAGCTTGGGGGAATATGGTCAAGTATTTTGTTCAGTGTTCCGCAATTGGGCTTTGTCTGATGTTTTTCTCAGATTAGATTGGAGGCAAAGTGCTGTTCTCATCATATCATGTGAAGAATGTGTGTGTGCTAAGGCGCTTCAGTCATGTCTGACTCTTTGAGACCCTATGGCCCGTAGCCTGGCAGGCTCCTTCCTCTGTCCGTGGCATTCTCCAGGCAAGAATCCTGGAGTGGGTTGCCGTGCCCTTTCCCAGGGGATCTTCCCAACCCAGTGATCAAACTTCCGCATTGACAGGCGGGTTCTTTCCCACTCGCGCCACCTGGGAAACACCATATAAAGAATATATACTATCAGCCTGACTTATTGTTGATGTTAACTTCGATCACCTGACTGAGGTAGTCGTCAAGTTTCTCCACTGCAGAGTTACTCCCCCACATCCCACACTGTGCTCTTTAGCGGAGGTAACTATGCATAGCCCGCATTTAAGGAATGAGGAGTTATGTTCCACCTCCTTGAGAGTGGAATGTCTACGTCAATTATTTTGAAAGTCTTGGAAGGCTTGTCTCTTCTTCCCCATTTACTTATTCATTTATTCAATCATTTCTGTCAATATGAACACATGGATGTTTACTTTATACTTTGGGTTATAAGTCAAAATTATTTCGTTGCTCAAAGTATTTCAGCTTTGGCCTTTGGGAGCACTTTCAGGTGGCTTATGTGTCCCTTTGACACATCCTTTTTGTTGTGGGTTGTTTTTTTGTTTGTGTTTGAGCAGTTCCTTACTTTCTGGCACCATGCTACAGGCTCATTTCATATATTCCCTGCCCCAGTTCTAGCATCAGATGTTTTCTCCGAGGAGCCCTGATTGCTTTTATTAGAGAATGGTATTAGAAACCAAGATCTGGGTCCCTGGTGTGCTCGTTGCTTCAGAACTAGCAGAATAAGGAAATATATGTGTGTATGCTAACCCTGGTTTATACACAGATCTCCAAATAGTTCTGTATGTAACATCTATATTTAGATTAACCTAAATATGAATTCATACTGATGACTTCTAATTCATCACCATGTGAATTATTCTGGTTTTCTCCCCTCACTTATCTGTAACCTTTCACTCCTGGTGAGAAACCTGGTTCCTACCATCTGTTTCTTAATAGTCCAATTCCAGTATATTTGTATTGTAGCTTCTTCATACTGCCCTTAGTGTAACAGGTTCAACTCATTTCCAGACTTACTTAGCATCTTTTTTCAAACTATTTTGATTCCCTGAATATGTAATACCACATATTTTCACACTTCTTTGTCTTTATTTCTGCTAGTCCCTCTGTCTGAGGTGCCCTGGCTTTTATTCTTATCTCCTTGGAATGTTGTTACTCACTCTTCTAGACCCAGTACAGATGTTGACTCCACCAAGAAGCTTTCCCTAACCACAAGCAAGAGACTTAATCACTCATTCCTCTGTACTCTAATAGCACTTTATACTCACCTCTATTACACATTTAACAGGACTCTGCATCTTTTTCTTCTTCACATGGTAGTAGGATTCTTGAGGGTAGGAACCAAGAAGACTTGTCCCTGAATTTCTAATGGATCCAGTAATGGATGTTATGTTTAGCTCCTCTTGGGTGATAATTACAGAAAACCTAATAGTGGCTAAAATATATAAGGATTTATTTTTCTCATCTAGTAGGAAATCCAGAGGAAAGTCGTAACTATCATTGGTTTCCCTGTTCAGTGATACCATCAAGAACTAGGCCCTTTCTCTCTCCTGTCACAGCATCACTTTCTTTTCAGGAAAAAGGCAGAGTTGAGGATGCCAGCAAGCTATCCTTCAACTCCTTTCTCTTCTGTATGGAAGCAAGACTTTTGCCATTTAACAGATTTCTGTCATCTAGAACAAAACTGCAAGAGCAGATGAGACGGTGAATTTTTAGGAAGGCTAATCTTTTCAGTAAGATCAAGATGTAGGAATTAAGCTCCAGGTAATCACAAGGCTACAAGGAAATCAGGGATCTGTTTTCTGTTTGATAAAAGGCCTGAGGGTAGAAGACGACCAGGCTGAGAAGACTCTTGAAAACAAAAGGAGAAAAGGGGGTGATCCCCGTGGGAGCAACATCTAACTTTAATTGGTGGAAATCGCAAGCGCACCTAATGAGGAATCTAACATACTCTGTCCACCCACTCTATAATCTATAGCTTTCTGTATTTCTCCCTGGAAACTTTCAGCTTTTCTGTTTTCATGTAGAAGTTGTATCACTCTTGTGAATTTTACTTTCCATTCTCTGGCGCCTTTACTGACTGTGTCATGCCTCCTATGATGTGACAGTCAAAATTTTACCTGATAGATTATGGTGCATTTTGCCTTGATTTTTTTCAAGTTATAGCTAATTATAGTTCTTTAAAATAGAGTTTGCATGGTGCTATAATCTCTGCCTACCTAAACCCCACATTGCTTTGAAATTATGGAAATACATTCATTTGGGTGCTTTTTATTCTTATTACATTTCAGATTTTTTTTATGGATAACATTCACTTATGACTTGAATTCTTTATAATGCTCCATTTTGTTCCAGGACAGCCTTATTGATACATTAGTCCAAACATGACTGGGTAAATCTTGCCTACAGGTATAAGCATCTCCTGCTATCTAGTGTACTTAGGGTTAGAGACATTTGCAATGAATCAGAAAGGAGAAGCCTCACTAAGAGTAGAATTCCATTAACTTCATCCATGTGAGTTTTTTACTAATAGTCATAAGGATTGGTAACACATAAAGTATGCTTGTAACTTAATACTTTTTCTCAGTCCACCAAGTCTGATTACTACTTCCAGAAGTTACTGTAGTGCACAAAAATGTGAAATGCCAGGCGGGTAAGTTAAAATAGATTTCATTCTGGTCCAGCATAATGTTTTGGGAGACAAATTCCAGAGCAATTAGAACAGTATATCCTTCAGATATTGAGTATAAGGACAGCTTTGAGATGGGTTTACATGAAGTTCCTCATACAATGTGCGAGTCCCGTAACCTCTGTGTGTGCGTGTATGCATAGTGACACGTTCAAGGGTGGCCATGCAGAGCAAGCACAGCATGAGATTCCCATTTTGAAGCTGCAGCGTGACTGACGTCATAGTGTGATCAAAGTGCTCTGCAAATATTTACTGTAATTGTTCTGTTCTTGCTAATAACCTTATTTATACTTTGAAATTATAATCATCCAAAGAAAGATTAAAACAAGATGTATGTGTTGCCTGATCTCTGCCTTACAGATGGTCACACTTAAAGAGTTCCCTGAAATTGCCAGGGTTAATTGAAGCTTCAGTTTTCACTCAGGTATAGTTGATACTTTAATGTTTCTTACCTGTCGGCTTTCACTATTTAAAACAGTACAACAATAGCACTTTAATTTGCTTTCATTAATGGTAGCCTCTCAGGTAATGTTAGCGCAGGTTTATCTAGATGATGTTTGTTCCTCTGAATGAAACCTTTGTACCAGCTTCCCAGCTGAGAAGAAAAGCTAAATAGTTACGGAGGTAAAAACATGTATGTCTCATTAATTTATTCATTTAAAGGATGCTCAGAGCCCAGGAAACATCCAAGGGAAGTTAACTTTTAAACAAAGGGCAAGCATTTAGTGTATGATTAACGGCAGTTTCTTTCCTTGAGCTTTCAGTGAGCTGAGACTACAGGGAATTATTCTCAGGGAGGCAACTCAGAGTCAGCCAGGTGCGCCAAGGATGACCATTACAGAGTCGCACAGACAGCAGCGCTGTTCGCTCTGGTTCTTTGGTGCTCTCCCGATAGCATTGAGACGGAGAAAGCCGTCTTAGGCTCAAGCCTGAGAGCAAAGGAAAGAAGCCCTTCTTTGCTTCTGCTCCTCAGCTGGGTAAAAGTAGAGGGCCAGTGAGAAGAACCGGGTGTTAACAATCTTATGTCATTTAGGTGATAGAAGCACTCTTTGCCTATATCTTGAGATTTGAGTACTGGAAAGAGAATGACTCTGCTTTCCTATATCAGGGCACTGGTGTTTGCCAGTAGCATTGCTTGCTATTTGATTAAGGCCCAAGAGAAAAAACAGAAATGAGAAAGATGGAGGAAAGACAGTCTGGGCCTCCTTATGCCAAGTACAACAAATTAGCAACCCCAATAAAGACTGGGGAATGAGTACTGTGATGCTTCTTGCATGTATAGTATACAAAACTAGGATGCATATTGTATGTATATGCATAATAAAGATTTAAAAAAAATAAAAGGTAGAGTATAGGCTCTCTCATTCATCTGCTTCGGTTCAAGTTGAAGCCTTGTTAGTTTTTGGTGGGGTAACTTTAAGCATGTTCCTTTATTTCATTCTGTATGAGGTTTTACTCTGCAATATGAATATAAAAGTAGAACTACTTTGATAGGTAAATAGAGATTAAGATAATACTAAATGCTTAGAACAGGGCCTCAAGCATCGTAAATGCTTAACTTTTTAAAATTAATATTTAAATGAAAGATAAATTGGGATTGCTGGTTTACTTCCTCAAATATTTGTTCAAATTGCAAAGTATGGTATGGAGTATTTCCCTTTACTAAAATCATTTTCTTTATTTAAAAAGTACTTAAAACAATTACTCTACAAAAATAATATTTTCAAGTACTTAGACACTTTTTCATGTTTGTAACATGAAATATCCTGTGTACATCTTACCTAACTGGAAGAATACAATATAGTTTGTTGGTACGGTAAGGGCTGTCAGTCTCTGTGAAAAGGGCTCCATTTTAGTGGAAAGCAAAAAGCATTTAGCCACAATTTGGAGGTAGGGCAGAGATCTATTCTCTACACTTGCTTTTGCACCAAGTGTAATATGGTGTTAATGGTGAACTCAGAAAACTTGTATTAAAACCATCTTCTCCTTGGCATGTCATATGATATATATATGTGGAATCCAAGTCATTTTATGTGTTTGGTCATTTCCTTGCATTCTAAAATGGGTGCACTCTTACCTACATCTGATAGCTGGCAGGAAGTCTGTCAGCTCTTCATGGCATACCAATGTAGTTATAGCATAATAAATGCTACTGATAATGAAATTCTGTCACTTTGATACCTGTGTGAGCTTCAGTTCCTTTCTGGATCTGTTCCTTAGTAATTGCTTTAGCCACTTGACTATTCATGCTTGAGTCATGGTGTTGAGATCTCAGAGGGTCATGGCCCTAAAGCCATATTCTTTCTTGATTGTGTTTCATTTTGACCTTGACAGGACGTGGGAGGAAGAACTGTGTTACAGGATGGTAAGCTGAACGTGAGCACCTATAGGCAAAGTACATCAGAGACATACCACTTGATTACATATGGCCAAGAATTTGATATGGCAGAATTAGTTTGAAGTAAAAGGTCAAAACCACAAACCTTTTCAAGGGCTTCCAAGAGTAAATAAAAACACTCTCAAACACCCGACAAGGATTTGTGGAGATTCTTGTTGCCTTTGTATTTCTCTGCTCCGGACTTTTGTAACTCAAACTGAATATAAGCCTTAGCAGTTAAAATTGCACACCAAGACATGCCTGGAAAACTCGTACCAGGCTTCCCCCTTTGGAATATCTGCAAGTTTTATTCCTGACAAACACTAGATAATTCGGAACTATAATGAGAAGTCCTAAGTCTGTGTGAAAACTGAATTGTAACAATGTTGCCAGTATTCAAAGCCTTATTTCATACAGGGATACTGCTTTTCCACCACATTATGCTGGTCTCATAAACAAATTGCTAAGTGTTTTCTCCTCTATTTTCTGAAAGAGTCTGTGTAAGATTGGTGTTATTTCTCCCTTAACCATTTGATATTCATTAGTGAAGCCATCAGAGCTTCCAGTTTTCTTTGTAGGAAGGTTTTTTTGGTTTGTTTTCATTGTGGTAAAATATACATAAAATTTACTGTTTTAGCTGTTTTCAGGTGTACAGTGCAGTGGCACTCACCTATTCACACTGTTGTACAAACATCACAGCCAGTCATCTCCAGAACTTCTTCATCTTCCCCCAACTAAAGCTTTATATCCATTAAACACTGAACTCTTTTTCTCCTTTTCCCAGTGCCTGACACCATCATTCTACTTTATGTCTCTATGAACTTTTGATCATTCTAGGAACTTCATATAAGAGGAATGATAAAACATTTGTCTTTTTGCAGTTGGCTTACTTCACTTGTCATAATGCCTTCAAGACTTATCCATGTTGCAGCATGTTCCAAATTCCCTTCTTTAAAGCCTGAGTAATATTCTATTTCATGTGTATATCATAAAAGGATGTCCATTCATCTTTGATGGACATTTGGATCGTTTCCACCTTTTGTCTATTGTCAATAATGTTGCTATAAATGTGGTGTGCAGTTATCTCTTTGAGTCCCCACTTTCACTTTGTTTAGGTATATATCCGGAAATAAAATTGGTAGATTGTATGGTAATTCCATATTTAATATTTTGAGGAATTGTTGTACTATTTTTCACAGCAACTGTACCGCTTTACATTCCCACCAGCAGCTCACAGGGACTCCAGTTTCTCCATATCCTTACCAACACTTGTTAATTTCTGAGCTTTTTAAAATGTGTTTTTGTTTAGTCACTAAGTCAGGTCCTACTCTTTTTGGAACCCCATGGACTGCAGCCCATATACCCATTCTAATGGGTGTGATGTTTGCTTGCTTTTCATTATAAATTTAATTTACTTAATAAATTTAGGGCTATTTCAATTTTTTCTTGTACTATATAAGTTATAATTGGTAAACTGTATTTTACAAGGCGTTAATCCCATTTAATAAAAATAAAATTGTTCACCATATCTCCCTGTTACGTTTTTCCAGGTCTATAGGGTCTATGGTGGTGTCTCCTCTTTCTTTCCTGTTATTAGAAATTTTTATTTTCTGAAACACAAATGTTTGGTATCAGTCTTACCAGAGGTTTGTCACTTTTATTCATATTTTCAAAGAATCAAATTTTGGCCTTGATCTTTCCTGTTCATTTTCTATTTCATTGATTTCTGCTTTTATTTTTGATTATTTCCTTCATTCTACATACTTTTCATCAGATTTAATGTTTTTCTAGCTTCTTGAAATTGAAGGTGAGATCACTGATTTGAGATCTTTCTTCCTTTCTAATAAAAGCATTTAAAACTATAAAATTTCCTCTAAACATTGCTTTAGATACAGTTCATAAAATTTGATATTTTAAGATTTGATTATGATTCAGTTCAATATACTTTCTGATTTGCCTTAAGATTTACTAACTCATGTAAATCTTAGACTCATAGGTTGTATAGAAGTACATTGCTTAACTTCAAAACATTTGAGAATTTTTCTAGATATCTTATGTTTGGATAAAAAAGCAAGAATCAATAATCTCCTTCTTTTAAATGTAAACAGAATATTTTTTAAAAGATATACCCTACACAACACTGCACAAGACAGCTGGTGGGGTTACATTAATATGAGACAAAATAGACTTCAAGAAAATGACTATTACTCAAAATAAGGAGGGATACTTATTAATGAGAATTAATGAGTCAGTTCATCAAAAATATTAATATTTATATTGCTATTGTGGTCAGAAAGCATAGTTTATATGATTTTAATACATTGGAATTTATTAGGACTTTTTTTATAACTCACCATATATGGTCTTCCTTTGCAAATGTTCCATGTTCACTTGAAGGAATGTGTTTTCTGCTGTTATTAGTTATATTGCTCTTTCTATAAATGTCATTCAGGTCAAGTTGATAATGTTCACATCTTCTGTGTCCTTATTGATTTTTTGATAATTTGTTTCTGAGTGCTGTTCTGTTTATTACTGAGAGAGGGCTATTAACCTCACCTAGAGTCTGTCGTACAGAGGGAAGTATGTCAGAAAGAGAAAAACAAATGCTGTATTTTAACACATATATGTGGAATCTCGAAAAATGTACTTATGAGCCTATTTGCAGGGCAGGAATAGAGACACAGATGTAAAGAATGAACTTGTGAACACAGTGGAGAAAGAAGAGGATGGAGATGAGAGAGTAGCACTGACGTATATACACTACCACGTGTAAAGTAGATAGCTGGTGGGAAGCTGCCGTGTAGTACAGGTAACTCAGCTCCGTACTCTGTGATGACCTGGCGGGGGGTGGGATGGAAGTGGGTGTGGGAAGGAGGCTCCAGAGGAGGGGATATATATATACTTACAGCTGATTCACGTTGTACAGCAGAAGTTAACACAATATTGTAAAGCATTTATACTCAAATTTTTAGGAGTCTCAAGTATTGCTGTGAAATTAATTTTTCCTTTTAAAATTCCTGTTTTTGCTTCATGTATTCTGAAACTCTGGTATCAGGTATATGCACATTTAGGATTGTTATGTCTTGATGAATTGGCTCATCATTATTAAGTGTACTAGTCTTTTTTTAAGTCTACTTTGTCTGTTATTATACCTCCACTGGTATTTTTCATGCAGTGTTTTCATGGTATCTCTTTTTTAATTGTAATTTATTTGTATCTTTAAAGTGCTTCTCTTACAGACAGTACAGGTATGCCTTGCTTTTTGAAAGTTTGCTTTACCTACTTCAGTTTGATGAAAGACCTATATTGGTACCTGTTTTTACTAAATCAAAGAAATCTGAAGAGGATTTTCACTTATACAAAAAGAGGTGAAAAGTGAAAATAGCTTTCAGTGGTTGTTTTGCAGTGAGCTGTTGTAGAGAGGCAGTGCAAACTCTAACCATCGAGAGTGGCACCTCTGAGCTCCTTCCCTGGGAACTGCACTCAACATCAAGCCACCATAGCTTTGAGCACCTTGCTTTACCTTGATTTATTTTGTGCATCTGTTAGCAAGATATGTGCTAATTGCTTTTTTGCTTTATGCCATTTTGGCTTACAAAAGGTTTTCACAGGAATGCTCTACTTTCGGATAGTGGAGGAGACCTGTATATGGTTGAGTCTTGCTTTTTCATACAAGTTAACAACCTTTGTCTTTTAACTGGAGTCCATTTACACTTAATATAATTACAGATATGGTTGGATTTAAATATGGCATCTTGCTATTTGTTTTTTTAATTGTTCCATCTTTAGTTTAGATCTTTAGTTTCTCCTTCCTTTCCTGACTTCTTTTGGGTAATTAGAATACTTTTAGCTGTGCTTATTTGTGCTACTTCAAATAAAATACCACTTATCCATATAATTTCATTACGCAAATAATACCTTAGTTAAACTTGTATTCAGTTTAGGGTTGCCAAAAGAGACTTAATAGAGGGTACATAATGAGAGTGGGGCTCTCTGGTGGCAGAAACAAATGTTCCTACCAAAACTCTTTTGGAAGCTGACCCTACACTTCTCTTCCATCACAAAATGGAACCATGACCCAGTAAATGTTAAGCTAACACAATAGTCACGGAGAAGGCAATGGCTCCCCACTCCAGTACTCTTGCGTGGAAAATCCCATGGACGGAGGAACCTGGTAGGCTGCAGTCCATGGGGTTGCTAAGAGTTGGACACAACTGAGCGACTTCACTTTCGCTTTTCACTTTCATGCACTGGAGAAGGAAATGGCAACCCACTCCAGTGTTCTTGCCTGGAGAATCCCAGGGACAGGGGAGCTTGGTGGGCTGCCGTCTATGGGGTCGCACAGAGTCGGACACGACTGAAGCGACTTAGCAGCAGCAGCAGCACAGTAGTCAAGACATAAAGTACATATTTGTTTGTCATTGCAGTGACTCTAACGGGAGTATAGCCTGTATACTGTCACACTCTTCAGTCACTTCCTTCTTCCTCTCTACTAGGATATAAGGAGCCACCTTGAGAAATATGAAGTAACTTTCTTCCAATTAAATTTGTGTCAGACAAGCATCATTTTTGTGTAATCAAACAAGTAATTTGTGAGCAGCTTTGATACCACCCTTAGAAGTTTGCAGTTTAGTTGAGAAAGCATTTATGTAATTTTATTATGTGTTTATGTTTATTATATCAATTTACTATATATTTAGGGCTTCCTAGGTGGCTCTCCTGGAATGTGAAGTCAAGTGGGCCTTAGAAAGCATCACTGCGAACAAAGCTAGTGGAGGTGATGGAATTCCGGTTGAGCTATTTCAACTCCTAAAAGATGATGCTGTGAAAGTGCTGCACTCAGTATGCCAGCAAATTTGGAAAATTCAGCAGTGGCCACAGGACTGGAAAAGGTCGGTTTTCATTCCAGTCCCAAAGAGAGGCAATGCCAAAGAATGTTCAAACTACTGCACAATTGCACTCATCTCACATGCTAGTAAAGTAATGCTCAAAATTCTCCAAGCCAGGCTTCAGCGATACGTGAACCGTGAACTTCCAGATGTTCAAGCTGATTTTAGAAAAGGCAGAGGAACCAGAGATCAAATTGCCAACATCCGCTGAATCATGGAAAAAGCAAGAGAGTTCCAGAAGAACATCTATTTCTGCTTTATTGACTATGCCAAAGCCTTTGACTGTGTGGATCACAATAAACTGTGGAAAATTCTGAAAGAGATGGGAATATCAGACCACCTGACCCACCTCTTGAGAAACCTATATGCAGGTCAGGAAGCAACAGTTAGAACTGGACATGGAACAACAGACTGGTTCCAAACAGGAAAAGGAGTACGTCAGGGCTGTATATTGTCACCCTGCTTATGTATCTTATATGCAGAGTACATCATGAGAATGCTGGGTTAGAAGAAGCACAAGCCTGAATCAAGATTGCTGGGAGAAATATCAAATATCAGATGACACCACCTTTATGGGAGAAGGTGAAGAGGAACTAAAGAGCCTCTTGATGAAAGTGAAAGAGAAGAGTGAAAAAGTTGGCTTAAAGCTCAACATTCAGAAAACTAAGATTATGGCATCTGGACCCATCACTTCATGGGAAATAGATGGGGAAACAGTGGGAACAGTGTCAGACTTTATTTTTCTGGGCTCCAAAATCACTGCAGATGGTGATTGCAGCCATGAAATTAAGATGCTTACTCCTTGGAAGGAAAGTTATGACCAACTTAGCATATTAAAAAGCAGAGACATTACTTTGTCAACAAAGGTCCATCTAGTCAAGGCTATGGTTTTTCCAGTGGTCATGAATGGATGTGAGAGTTGGTCTGTGAAGGCTGAACGCCGAAAAATTGATGCTTTTGAACTGTGGTGTTGGAGAAGACTCTTGAAAGTCCCTTGGACTGCAAGGAGATCCAACCAGTCCATCCTAAAGATCAGTCCTGGGTGTTCATTGGAAGGATTGATGCTGAAGCTGAAACTCCAGTACTTTGACCAGTTCATTCGAAGAGTTGACTCATTGGAAAAGACCCTGATGCTGGGAGGGATTGGGGGCAGGAGGAGAAGGGGACGACAGAGGATGAGATGGCTGGATGGCATCACTGACTCGATGGACATGAGTTTGAGTAAACTCCAGGAGTTGGTGATGGACAGGGAGGCCTGGCGTGCTGTGATTCATGGGGTTGCAAAGAGTCGGACACGACTGAGTAACTGAACTGAACTGAACTGAGGTGGCTCTAGTGGTAAAGAACCCGCCTCCCAGTGCAGGAGAAGTAATACACACAGGTTCGATCACTGGGTTGAAGAGATCTCCCGGAGGAGGGTATGACAACACACTCCCAGTATCCTAAGGAGATAGGAGAATCCCCTGGACAGAGGAACCTGGCGGACTGTGGCCCATCAAGTCACAAGAAGTCAGACACGACTGAAGTGACAGCATGCACATGCATGCACTGTATATTTATATAATCAAGATAAAGAGCAATGCAAGATTGTTGCAGATAATACATAAATGAAATAGATAGATGTTTGTGTGGTTAATCAGAGAAGCAGCTGCCTAAGCAGGACAAATTGCCACATGTTTAGGAGCTGGCCACATCATGTTTTTTCTATGGACTAGCAGTCTGCAAGGCACACGCTTCTCTGACATTTTCCTGAATTGCCTAATACCCAATCTGGTTATAGCTTTTTGTCTCCAGCTGTCTATAGAGGTTCCTGGTCATTTATAGTGAGAGAAACTCATATCTTTTTTCCCCCCTCTCTTCCTTTTCTATATATAGTAGATACAGATAAGTATCACATGATTATTTGAAGGATTGAAATTTCATTTTGATTTTGCTTTCCTGGGCAGAAACATTTACATCATTTTATACTTTTGAACATGAATTGCCTCTTTTTCTAGGTGTAATCCATTTTTGCTCTTCAGCATACGGAAGATTTTATGAATAATATTCAGTGCAGAAAGAGAGCTCTAAAAATAATTGTGCTGGTAGGGTTTTGTTAGTCTTCTGTAGAGCAGTGGCAAGAGAAAAGAACAAAGGCACAGCAGTGGAAAGGTAGTGGTAGGCGGGGCATTTGATTTCATTTGCCTCCACCAAAGAGCTTGTATTTAGAGAAGGAAAAACAAATAAGAAACAGAAAATCTGCACTAGCTATTGAATGTTTCATTTCTCATCACTGTTAGTTGCATTTAAATGGAATCATTGCAGTCTTTTTGGTGTGTATAACTAAGCCTTTTTTTTCTGGAAAGAATATCTTGAATTTTATGTGTAAAAGCACTATGAGATATTTTTGACACTCTGCAGTTTGTTTTGGAATTCACAGTCTTAAAACCTATTGACTTTCATAAGGTGGTAAAGGGTGTACAATACATGTCATTTTTATGCCTAATAGCACTTTGAATAGTATCTAATGCATATTATATATACACACCTTTTAACATCTGTTTCTACCTGACAGCTTACAGCATTTGGCTGAAT
Source organism: Cervus canadensis (assembly GCF_019320065.1). Classification (NCBI taxonomy): domain Eukaryota; kingdom Metazoa; phylum Chordata; class Mammalia; order Artiodactyla; family Cervidae; genus Cervus; species Cervus canadensis. Next base: position 51,008,868 of record NC_057400.1, on the reverse strand, counting down.
GTTGTAATGAACAACTGAATGAGGGTGAAATGCCAAGCAGTGTTACAATGGATTCTTACTAGAAAAAATAAACTCTCTGGAGCTTATTTTAATACTTTTCCATAAAGGTTTTTAAGCTGACATATATGCTGGTACATAATTAAAGTAACATACTTTTTAAATGTTTAAGTTATTCTCCAGAAATGGAGATAGATCTGGCTAATCAAATGATATTTCTCCTTTTGAGCTGGGATTTAAGCATGTTTTTTGTACAGGGAAATCTATTTTGCAGATGGATTGATGATGATTCTTTAAATATGTACGTATGTGTTATGATTGTTAGAATTAACTGATGGGATCTTAATATAGTATTTACTTGTTTATTTTACCAGTGTTTATATTATTCAGCTCAACCCAGAGAATGAGATTAATGTTTGTTTTCTTATTTTGCTCCTCTACTTGGGTTTTTGGTCTAGTGGTCATCCAATATTTCCCAGAAATACATTTGCATAGAAGTCCCAAAGCAAAATAATAACTTTAAAAAACTTTTTAATATACAAAATCCAGATTCTGGGCTTTCATGCTTTGGCCATGTGCTAAGAGTTATATAAGCAAATACCAGAGAAAGCGAAGTTGGTCAAGGCTGTGACTTATAAAGAATGCCAGACAGTGTTGCACACTCCAGATACTCTCTTCCTTTCTCTTAAGTCTAAATGCTTCAGGAGAAAAGCTACTGTGCCCATCTTTCATTTAAAAGTGGTTCGTTTTCATGTCCTTTTTCTGTTTGTCATTCTTTTACACCAGTTTTTGGCTCTTAGGTAAATAATACATTGTTTAATCCATATTGACTAATTAATTGTTTGAAACTTTCCAGGTACTGATTAGGATGAATGTGATTTGGAGAAATTATATTTCCTGTCCAAGGATAAGAAAAGTACCTCACAGATACCAAAGTGGTTGTCACCCAGTGGCCCCTCTGGGATCAAGGATTTTAACTGATCCAACAAAAGTTTTTGAACATAACATGTGGTGAGTTATCTTTTTAGGTATGATATAATGTATGTACATTAAGTGTCACCAGTGTTATTATTTTCATTTAGTTCCAGAAAAAGATTTTTAAAACTCAACCCTATGTTGTTGAAGTCTAAAAGCCAGGGTAATTGATCCTTACTTCTATGCGTGCCAAGTCACTTCAGTTGTATCAGACTCTGCGACTCTATGGATAGTAGCCTGCCAAGCTCCTTTCTGTCTGTGGGACTTTCTAGGCAAGAATACTGGACTGGGTTGCCAGGTCCTCCTCCAGGGGTTCTTCCCGTCACAGGGATTGAACCTGCATCTCCTGCATTGTCAGTTGGGTTCTTTTACCACTAGTGCATGTAAGGATCTGGATCCTTCCTTAAGTGTTGCCCGTTCTGAGTTTCTCTGGGTGTTTGCAGGCCCTCCCTGCTCACTTCTGATCCTGATTTTGCAACATATCACTGAAGGGGCTTCTTTTCTATGTAGAGCCCTCCACTTGTCTCTTTTACAGCTAAGCACCAGGGAGAACACACTGATTTGACCCTAATTTGTGCTTTTAGGAAATCCACTCCTCTATTTGTGATGATAGGCTGGTATTTATAGAGAAAACTGATAATTGGGAATACAAAGCAGCAAATTATAAGGGCTCAGTGTATTCTTACCAGGCCTAGTTCCATATAAGAACAGCTCAACAGTGCAGAATCACTTCTATTTTGGCATAGTCAGGAAGTTGTGTTTTTTTTTATTCAGTTTTTTTTAGTTTCAGCTTTATTGAGGTATAATTGACATATTAAGGAAGGTTTAATTGGAGAAACTGAGATATTTATTCTTTCTCCAGTACCCAGTACAGTGCCAGGCACATAAATATTTGTGGAATAATGACTTAACATAAAGCAGGAGTAAGGGCATTCCAGGTGGGTGGAAAGCCATACCCACCTAGATGAGGAAGTATAAGGCCTATTTAGGAGAACAGGATAGTTTGCCTAAAATAAAGGCTTTTTTAGAAGATTGGAAAATGATAAAGTTGGAATGATAATAGACCAGATGTAGGGGTGGGAGCAAGATTGTGTGGTCTTAAATTCACACCTGAAGTGAAAGATATGACAGAGTCCCTGAAGAGAAATGGCATTCATTATACATGGTATATTAAGTATTTGGTTAACAGTATATCCAGAGATCAGCAGGTATACCTAGAAGCAGGAAAGGGCCAATGAGAGGTTGTAAGGAAAGAAAAAGTAGAACTTGGTGCTTTTGTAATAAAGGAAAAGGAAACATTTGACTCTGAAGGTTTAATCCCAAATGACTAACAGAAATAGGAAAATCAAGAGGTAAATTGATTTTTAAAAATATATATATATATTAGAAGAAAACAAATGGTTTATTTTCTTTTTTTAAAATTGAAGTATAGTTGATGTACAATATTATATGTTACAGGTATAAAATATAGCAATTCACAATTTTTAAATGTTATCCTCCATTTATAGTTATAAAACATTGGCTCTATTCTGTGTTGTACAATATATCCTTGTAGCTTACTTTATACATAATAGCTTGTACCTCTTAATCCTCCCCCTCCTTCTGTCTCCCCCCTGGTAACCACTCCCCCACTAGAACACTAGTTTGTTCTCTATATCAAACAGGTGGTTTCTTATAAAGGTAAATATACACTTACCGTATGACACAGCAATTCCATCCACTCCCAGGTATTTACCAGAATAAAGGAAAACATGTCCACGTATGAATACTCATAACAGATAGAGGAATTTGACAAAATAACAGTAAATTGATTTTTTATTTTGGAATAAAGATGTTGCATTTAGTTTTAGATATTTTGAATAGGTTTTGGGAGCCAGACATTCTGAGAAAAATGTCCGGAACACAGATTCCTCTGCTAGGAGGAGAGAGAGGGGTCAGGTCTGAAGATAAGAGGCTGGGTATAACATTTACAGACAAAATTGTTACCTCAGCCTTGGGTGCAGGACCTCTAGGGCTAGGAAAGTAATTAATGGACTTTCTATATTGAAACAATATCAATTTTAAAAAGAAATAGATTGACTTTTTACTAATTAGTCCTGCGTTATACAGTATGGTGGCCGCTACCCACATGCAGTAGTTGAGCATTTGAAACCTAGTTAGTCTGAATTGAGATGTGCTGTAACATTTTGAAGACTGAATACAAGTAAATTGTGAAATATTTCATTAGTAATTTTTGTACTTAATTAAATGTTAAAATGATATCATTTTGGATGTATTGAGCTAAAGTATATTATTTAAATTAATTTTATTTCTTTTCACTTTTTTTAATATGGCTACTAAAAAATTTTAAATTATATATTTGGCTGACATTATACTTTCTTGTTGCTGAGTTAAACCATTTTGACTATCATCACCAATTTGAACAGTTATAATAGGCTATGAAATAATTGCCAAGCAGTTAAACCTCCAGAGGAACTTCTGGTACTAGGCAAGCTCTTTGTCTGCCAAATGTTTCTGGTTGTTTGTATTTGTGTTTGTCAGTAGACTCTAGTTATTTAGTTGTCTACATCTCATTTTCTATTTTCTACCATCAGCTCTTTTGCCCAAGATTCCCGCCTGCCCTTTTAAGTTCTGTTTTGTCATAGGCTCTCAGGGAAGCAAAGGTCATCTGGTTCAGTGCTTCTCAAACACTATGGGCTAGCTTAGGGCTACTGCACAAGAATCCCTTGGGAGTTATTTCACTAGTTTTGCAGGTATGGCCCGAAAATTTGTAATTTGAAAAAGCTCTTTTAGTCATTCTTTTGAGCTACCAGGTTTAGGAATCCTTGATCCAGTCCTGCTGCTGGGATTCTCCAGGCAAGAACACTGGAGTGGGCTGCCATTTCCTTCTCCAGTGCATGAAAGTGAAAAGTGAAAGTGAAGTCGCTCAGTTGTGTCTGACTCTTAGCGACCCCATGGACTGTAACCCACCAGGCTCCTCTGCCAATGGGATTTTCCAGGCAAGAGTACTGGAGTGGGTTACCATTGCCTTCTCCGTGATCCAGTCCAGTGGTTTTCAAATATTTCTTCAGCAGCCGAATTTTTTTTTCCAAGTGAAATCTTAATGTAAAACCCCAATATTTAAAAGGTAAAAAACAGACCTCTTCTGAGTGAAGTGGGCATAGAGGCTTGGGACATCAACAGCTCCATCTCCCCTTTTCTCTCCCACTGCTCCCTCACTCTAGCAGCCTAGAGAAAGTTTGAAAAACCTTGATCTGGTCTCTATAGCCATGCTCTTCCATAGCATACCCCTGAAAGAGGTTATCCTGCCTGTGCCATGATACCTCTAGTGAACTCTCTCCAAAGGCAGATATGTACTGTAATAAACATAATAATAATAATTTCCTCCAAGGGAAGAGAGAAGTAGTTGCTTCACATCATCTCCCCACATCTCCCCGAGCCCCCCACCTTTTTTTGCTTGAAGAGAAGATACATAAATTAAACTGAAAATCAGAAGACTGGTTTACTTTCTCCTTACTTTAAGTACAAAGTTCTGTCTAAAAGTTCTCGCTTCCTTCCTTATTTTTTTCTTTATATTTAAGAATAATGTTTTCTCATGCTGAATTTTTATCTTTTTAAGATTTTTTAACAATTTATTTGTTTGGCTGTGCCAGTTCTTAGTTGAAGCATGTGGGATATAGTTCCCCAACCAGGGATTGAACCCAGGCCCCTCTGCACTGGAAGCTTGGAGTTTTAACCACTGGACCACCAGGAAGTCCTTTTAAGATTTTTCTTAAAAAATACATGTCAATTTTCTCTCAGAGATGTGGCTCAGAATTGTGTACACTTTATTTTTTCCTCTAGCTTCTGATTTAGTTAATAAGAACTATTTACTCTCTATATGAACCTCTTTTAAAAATTTTTTGGAGACAGAATGAAAATAGCCCTTTTTTTTTCAGTTTCTATATCCTGAGTAATATTTGCCCTCCAGATTCTAGAATTTGTATAACTAGTATTTACATCTGCCTATAGGTTCTTAATTATTAATAGTTTAATTAAGTAAATTTCACATAACACAAAGTTAACCATTTTAAGGCGAACAGTTCAGTGGCATAAATTACATTCACGATTTTGTGCAACCAGCATCTCTGTCTAGTTCCAAAACATTTCCATCTCTCTAAAGTAAAATTCCTGATTCATTAAGCAGCTTATACGTGCACTACAGTTCCCAGCCCCCGGCAATCACCAATCTGTGTTTTGTCTCTACGGAATTACCTCTTCTGGATATTTCGTATAAATGAGATCATACAACAAGTGGTCTTTTGGGTCCAGCTTCTTTCCCTTAGCATAAAGTCTTGGAGGTTCATCCATATTGTAGCATGTATTAGTACCTCATTCCTTTTTATGATAGAAAAATATTCCACATACAACACAATTGGTTTATCCATTCATTCACTGATGGGCATTTAAATTGTTTCTACCTTTTGGCTTTTGTGAATAGAGCTGCTGTGAACATGTGTATACATGTACTTGTTTGAGTCTTTGTTCTCAAGTCTTAGAGATAATACCTAGGAATGGAATTGTGGGGTCATGTGGTAATTCTCTATTTAAATTTTGAGAAACGACCAAACTTTTCCACAGTGACCAAACCATTTTATGTTCTGCTTATAGTCTTTTAATTATGTTTATTACATTTATCCATTTGGGAGCCACTGACATGAAACTATATTCAGATTGCTCTTGAGAATTGGCTCAGACATCTGTCTATATTGAGCAACTTACAGTTACTTGGAAAAATCATTTCTTATTCCATGCTATTCCTGGTTTAAGGGTATAGGAACTTTTCAGGGGGTTCCCTAAAATTTATAAGGAAGCAGTAAACACTTGTATTGTCATATAACTAAATCAGCTAGGCCAGCAGCTTTCAAGGTTTTTGGCATGATCCAGTGTAAGGAGAATAGTTTACATCATGGGCCAGTACATGTACATATAACACATGCATATGTATGAAACAGGAACAGAAGTTTCCTTTACAATTTTACAATGTACTTATAGTTTCCATTTATTCTTTTCTACTCCATTTCTGTTTATTTCTCTTTTTAAGTGTAGGTAGACTAAATTGGTTTCATGACTGACTGCAAGTGTCATGACCTTTAGTTTAAAACACTGAACTAAATAATTCTCTATAGGTCCAAGGTAGGATCTATATCCTGCAACATGAATTTCTATTATGAAACTCATTTAAATAATTGACTGTTTCTGGAATCCCACTAGAATTTAGATATCAAAAATTCTTATTATATAGTCTGAATTTTCCTTATACAGTAATTTATCATGGGAGGCAATCTAGATGTTGAAAGAGACAGTCTGCGTATATAACTTTAGGAAGTTAATCTGTGCCTCAGTTTCCTCATCTCTAAAATGGGATAATAATAGTAATGTTTACCTCATAGAGTCATTGTGAGGATTGAATCTAGTATGTAGTTGTATAACAAGTAAGCAGCATGTAAGAATTAGCTATATTATTATTACTGTTTCCTAACATTCACTTTAGTTACTTATATGTTTGTTTCATCTTCATTATTAGATTATATGACTCTTCAGAGAAGATCTTAGTTTCTATCTGTCCCATTGCTATATTCTCTATATTATAGGCAGTTAATAATTATATTTGAATAAGTGAATCAATGTAGAGAAACAGGAGATCCAGTTTATGTGTACTTGAAGTTTACAGCTAGTCTGAGTTAATTTTGTAGCTAAACATGGGCTTTAGAATCAAAAACATCTCAATTTAAGTCCTGAATCTACCCCTTTCCAGCTATAGGAATTTGAGCAAGTTTTTTTTCATCAAGTGTTGTGCGTGTTAAAGGAAATAAATATATAAAACACTTAGTAGGAATAAGTGCTCACTAAAAGGCATCATTCTTGATATAAGAATTGAGATATATACCAATGAATACATAAACAGTATAGAGGACTATGCAAGGTCATATAGTGAAGACAGTAAAGATCATAGGGATAGTCTTAAGAATTGGAAGAGATTTTTGAGATGGGGATATAGAAGAGTCAATAAGACTTGATAGAGTAGGTAGGATTTAACCTGTGCACCAAAGGAGGAAGATTTAAACAGTGAAAATCCTTTTGTTCTAGACATTAGCACAAGCAAAGATCTGTCTTGTACACAAGGTGTTTTTCAAAGCAAAAAATAGACCAGCCCACTTGGAAGAGAGGTTTCACATTTTGAAACTGGGTAAATGGTGTGACAAAAGGAGTATTTTATGAGACTAAATCAAGCTCTGTTGTTCAGGACACTTAGAATTACCATTGTAAAACATGAAGTGGTATCTTTCTTCCCCATTTTTTTAATATTCACATGTTCCCATCACTGGGCTAGATTCTAAGGAGTACTCAGGAGAGGAGTAGGAGATGATCACTGCTCTAAAGGAGCTCTGGTCTGTTTCATGAATAAGCCTGAGTCCTCCAGGAGAGGAAATTGGTTGAATTTGAAAACCAAAGTATTTCTCCTCCAACAAAATGAGAAGAAATAGTAAAAAAAAAAAAAAAGCAAAAACTATACCAACAGCAACTTTAAGAGTTCAGGAACATGGACAATTAGTGACCAAGGAAGGAAAGTGTAGATTCGTATGTGGCTCAGAGTGGCTCCTAACCTACCTCTATCCCTCAGAAGCAATACTACGGAAAGATCAGCTGACAAGTCGTTTCTAATACTCACTAGGCAACCCTGGCAAAATTTGAGAAAAAATCCTTGAAAATAAATATTCTTACCTATTAGAGAAGAAGAGGTCTTAGCAGAGCAGGGGAAATTGTGGGTCTCACCATTTTCCAGAGTTCCATGCTGAATTGAGGGAACTGTCCAAAGCCCAGGGGAAACCACCTTAGGAATAGGGCACATCCTAACCAGGTAAGTGAGACCTAGCATAGGACTTAATCTCAAAAAAGAAGAAAGCAGACCCAGACCCTCATCAAGTCTGCCCACTACTCAGTAGCGTTTCCCCTTCTCCCCCACCTCTGACACCCTCAGAGTACCAGAAGAGTGCAGAAAATACATAATACCTAGCCTTCAAACTGAAGCTTACTGAGAAAGATAAAAGAGAATTTATCTGCCAGCAAAACAGAAAGGAAAGGAGGAATGAAGGAGAAAGAACATAGCATGTATTATGGATTAGTTTGCATTTTCCAGTATTTTATGTAGAGGGAATCACAATATATGCTCTTTTTTTTGTCTGACCTCTTTTACTAGGGATGATGTTTGTAGATTTATACATGTTGTTGCATATATCAACAGTCTGTTCATTTTATGGCTAATAAAATCAGAATATATAAAAAGCCCTCAAAAATCAGTTAATGAACAACCTTATAAAAATGGGCAAAATAGTGGGATGCATGAGACAAGTGCTCCGGCCTGGTGCACTGGGAAGACCCAGAGGAATCGGGTGGAGAGGGAGGTGGGAGGGGGGATCGGGATTGGGAATACATGTAAATCCATGGCTGATTCATATCAATGTATGACAAAACCCACTGGAAAAAAAAAATAATAATAAAAGAAAAAAAAAATGGGCAAAATATTGAACAGACACCATACCTAAGAACATACACAGGTAACAAGCATATGAAGATACTCAAACACCATTAGTCATTAGGGAGGTGCAAATTAAAATCACAGTGAAATACTACTACATTTTTATTAGAATAACTAAAATTCAAAATACTGTACCAATACTGTTGGTGAAGATTTAGAGGAACTGGAATTTTCATACACTGCTGTGGGAACATAAAACAATATAATCACTTTGGAAAACAGCTTGGCGGCTTCTTTAAAAATTAAACAGGTACCCTGTATGTGATTTAGCCATTCCATTCCTAGATATTTATCCAAGAGAAAAGAAAGCATATATCCATACTGATACTTTTACATGATTGTTCATAGCAGCTTTATTTGTTAATAAACAAATTTGGAAACAATGCAAATATCCCTCAATAAGTAAATGAATAAACAAATTGTAATAGACAGTAAAGAATCGCCTGCAGTGTTTAAGACCTGGGTTCGATCTCTGGGTTGGGAAGATCCCCTGGAGGAGGGCATTGAGTGAAAGAAGATAGAAATAAATAATGTGTACTTTACTTTTACTAGACTAGAAAATGCAAACTAATCTGTACAGGCAGACGACAGATCAGTGTTTGTTGGTGAAGCAGGAGGTGGGTGTGATGAGAAGGGTAAGCGTGGAAGGGAGGAGTTACAAAAGGGCACAAGGAAACTTTTGAGGGTGATGGATAATAGTCATTATCTAGGTTGTGGTGATGGTTTCATGAAGATTACATTTGTCAAAACTTATCAAATCATACACTTTAAATATATGCTGTATGTCAATTATATCTCAATAAGGCTTTTAAAAATATGATTTATATTCATACATTGGAAAATAATGTAGCAGTTAATAAAAATAAGAAAGATCCATGTGTATTGATATCAAGAGTTGGTTATGATATGTCATTAAACAGGAACAAATTGCAGAAAGGTATCTCTAGTATGGCCTCATTTTTATTAAGGAATTTCTATATGTGTACTACATGTATATTCATATCTTTGTTTTTATATACTCAGAGAAATGTCTGAAAAGGTCCACATCATACTGATAATGGTGTTTATCTCAGGGGTGGGCATGGGGATAAGAGATAGGGTAGAGATGAAACTTTATAAGCATTAGTATTATTTGCATTTTGATTTTTTAAAAAGAATGCCCCCCATACCTATTCCCATCTTACTGTCTATCTTACGGTCTTTGTTCTTTAATAATCAATTACAGCTCCTCATCTTAACAATTCTGAGTTATACCAAATCTTCATCTTCAAATCCCCAGTTCACAGGCTAATAGATATAGGTTGTCGATAAATGTTTAATGAGAGAAGTGAATTTTTTTTCCCCAGCAACTGTGAGCTCTATTTCATTTTATGCAGAAATGGGAAGGCATTGGTTCTTTTGTGTATCTTTTGTAAGTCACACCTTCCTAAGTGAGAAACTGACCTATTAATAAAAAACAATCAATTTAAATGTTTATTACAGTCAAAAAGATAAGTGGAAATCCAGGAGTCAGAAATACAAATTAGTGTCAGTAGTAGAAAAGATTTAATTGAAGTTAATTCAGTTATTGTCTGATATATCTATAACAGCTATATTTTATCCGCCTGAGACATTTTTTTCACCAATTAACATCTCTGAAATCAGGATATTTCTTAAAATTGATAGCATCTTACCATTGTAATTGGAAGTGTTTTTTCTTTCCTCAGTTCAGTTCAGTTCAGTCGCTCAGTCGTGTCCGACTCTTTGCGACCCCATGAATCGCAGCACGTCAGGCCTCCCTGTCCATCACCAACTCCTGGAGTTTACTCAAACTCATGTCCATCGAGTCGGTGATGCCATCCAGCCATCTCATCCTCTGTCGTCCCCTTCTCCTCCTGCCCCCAATCCCTCCCAGCATCAGGGTCTTTTCCAATGAGTCAACTCTTCGCATGAGGTGGCCAAAGTATTGGAGTTTCAGCTTCAGCATCAGTCCTTCCAATGAACACCCAGGACTGATCTCCTTTAGGATGGACTGGTTGCATCTCCTTGCAGTCCAAGGGACTCTCAAGAGTCTTCTCCAACACCACAGTTCAAAAGCATCAATTCTTTGGCGCTCAGCTTTCTTCACAGTCCAACTCTCACATCCATACATGACCACCAGAAAAACGATAGCCTTGACTAGATGGACCTTTGTTGACAAAGTAATGTCTCTGCTTTTTAATATGCTGTCTAGGTTGGTCATAACTTTCCTTCCAAGGAGTAAGCATCTTTTAATTTCATGGCTGCAATCACCATCTGCAGTGATTTTGGAGCCCAAAAAAATAAAGTCTGACACTGCTTCCACTCTTTCCCCATCTATTTCCCATGAAGTGATGGGTCCAGATGCCATAATCTTAATTTTCTGAATGTTGAGCTTTAAGCAGAAAATAATGGTATCTTAGATTTGATGAAATAGGATAATTATAATTTCAAAGTACATAATCTTAGTTGTATACTGTTTTGAGAACTATTACACTTATTTTACTAATAGTAAAACTGAGACACAGAAAATCTAAATTACTTTCCACTGCCATACATCAAGATTAACATTTGAGTATTTGTTATATTGTTAGAAAAGCATGAAAACCTTTTGTTAGGTGGATAAATTGGCAACAGAAATAGAAAGTTGACCCAGAAGGAAGTACATGTGAACATATGGGAAAATATACAACAGTAAAAGAAATACAAATCGAAACAATTTGGTATCTTTTTAGATCTACTAAAATAATGTCAAAAATGAAAGAAAAAGAGCAAGAAATTTAAGATTACACCCAATCCTGGTAGCTTTGTAAGTTGATACAATCTGGTTATATTTCTGTTTATTTTTTGACTCATCTGTTCTTTTATTTTTCTCTACTTTTTGACTATACATATTAAAATTATTTTTTAGATGTTATTTTAGAGCAACAGTTTCAAACATTGTGGTCTTAGGACCCCTGTACACTGTAAATTATTGAGGACCCCAAAACTTTTTATTTATGTGGACTGTATATATTGATATGTTCCATATTAGACATTGAAACTGAACATTAAAAGTATTAATTCATTTTAAAACAAGAATAAATTCATTACATGTTCATATAAATTACATATTTTAATGAAAATATCTATGTGCTCCCAAAAAATGTAGTGCAAGGAATGGCATTGTTTTAAATATTTGAGAGTCTCTTTAATATCTGACAATGGAAAAAGCTGGATTCTTATATCTGCTTCTTCATTCAGTCTGTTATGTCATGCTGTTTAGGTTGAATTATATAAAGAAAATTTGGCCTCACACAAATATGTACTTGTAAAGGAGAAGAGTTTTATAATAGCCTTTTATGATAAGTTTATAAGCATGATAATTTTATTAGTAGCAGTTTCTTAGTAGCAAATATGGAATATGAAACCATATCAGTGAACTTTTGATATTCTGCTATATTATAAACCATTGTTGCACCTTATACTTTGAATGAATATTTTTTTAAACCTAGGTATCATTTTATAATATCACACATGGATAATTTGGAAAGTTTAGCTCCCTGTTTTATGTAGATCCAAATGACACATTTCGTTAATAATCAGAAATTACATTTATTAATACACCATTATTCCCATCAGGAAAAATCTCTTAAGTATTGAAAGCTATCAAACTCATGGTGGTGGACACAGTTTTTCCAAGATTCAAATTTTTGTTTGAAAGCACAAAATTTATCTTTGACAGCAAATACTGTCATTTTTTTTCCTTAAAGTGATAGATAAGCTCATTTCATTTACTTTTAAGATGCCAAATACTCAAGTCTGAATAGCTGTAGTTTGTCTACAGTTGCTCTTTCAAGTAAAAATGGCTTTCCATGAAAAAAGCACCTAATTCAGTTCACAGTGCAAACAGTCGTACAAGTGCTTTTCTACGAGTCAGTCATCTGTCTTCAGTGTGCAGCTTTTTGCATGCTTACCAACACACTCTCCAGTGAATCGAATTTTTTAAAACAAAAACTGGTATATTCTTTATCATCCCCTGACTGGTGGTATAGAATTGATGACTGCTAGTACAGATCTTCCTTGACTTACAATGGGGTTATGTACAAATAAGTTGAAAATATTGTAAGTCAAAAATGCAATTAATAATATCTAACCTACCAAACAGAATTTAGCCTGTGCTCAGGACTTTTACATTAGCCTACAATTGGGCAAAATCATGTAATACCACACATATTTTTTAATAAATTCTTGAGTATCTTGTGTAATGTATTGAAGGCTGTACTGAAAGTGAAAAACAGAAGGTTGTATTCATACAGAATGGTAAGTGCATTGATTGTTTATCTCTGTGACCACATGGCTGACTGGGAGCTGCAGGTCACTGCCAGTGCCTAGCATCATGAGACAGTATTATAGCACTATGATTAGCCCAGAAAAAGATCACAATTCCAAGTATGATGTCTACTAAATGCATATCACTTTTGTACCATCATGAAGTCAAAAAATCACAAATTGAACCATCATAAATCAGAGATCATCAATACACTTTGGTGCTACTGCCTCGTTTCATACTTGGGCAGTTGCAGTTTTACCCATCATTGCTCTTATACCATCCATACAAATGTTGCACAGTGAAAAATGCAAATAACAGTATTATTATGAAAATAGTTTTGACTTAATGAACTATCTGAAAATGGATCACACTTGGAGAACCACAATTCTAGACATTGCAGTGTGCTTCCTCAACTTCATACAAGTCCACTTAGAATTAATATTTTACAACATTCTGTTCAGTTCAGCTAACATTATATGTCAGTAAAATGTAAAAACCTTACAACAGTGTGATTCTACTTATTCATGCAGTGTTTGCTTTATTGTGGTTATATAGTTTATTTCTATTGGAGAGGGCAGTGGCACCCCACTCCAGTACTCTTGCCTGGAGAATCCCATGGACGGAGGAGCCTGGTGGGCTGCAGTCCATGGGGTCTCGAAGAGTCGGACACAACTGAGCAACTTCACTTTCACTTCTCTTTCATGCATTGGAGAAGGAAATGGCAACCCACTCCAGTGTTCTTGCCTGGAGAATCCCAGGGACAGGGGAGCCTGGTGGGCTACCATCTATGGGGTCACACAGAGTCAGACACGACTGAAGCGACTTAGCAGCAGCAGCAGTTTACTTCTATAGCCCTTTAGTGGCTCAGACAGTAAAGAATCTGCCTGCTATGCAGGAGATGTGGGTTCAATCCCTGGGTCAGGAAGATCCCCTAGAGAAGGGAATGGAAACCCACTCGAGTATTCTTGCCTGGGGAATCGCAGGGACAGAGGAGCCTGGGGGGGGCTATAGTCCATGGGGTTGCAAAGAATCAGACACAGCTGAGCAACTAACACACACTTTTACTTCTATACATGTTATAAACTTTGTAATTCATTATTTTTGCTGTATATAGGTAGTAATTTTTAAGAGAAATTAAGAAGGAATTTTTTTTAATATTGTCTTTTATAGTTAGTCACATATTTATCGCTTGTGGTCTCTTTAGTCTACCTCAGTGTCTATGTGGTACCATTCTCCTTTAGTCTGAAAAAATTTTTTGTCATATAGATTCTGCTGGTAACAAATTATCTCAAGTTTTATATACCTGAAGATATCTCTGTTTTTAAATTTTGAAAGATATCTTCACCACATATAGAAATCAAGGTTGACATATTTTTTTCTTTCAGCATTTAAAATTTTTTTTTCTTTTTTAATTTTTATTGGAGTATAATTGATTTATAGTTTTGTGCTAGTTTCAGGTATATAGCAAAGTGAATCAGTTATACATATACATATATCCACTCTTTTTTAGGTTCTTTTCCCATATAGGTCATGGTCATTACAGAGTATTGAGTAGAGTTCCCTGTGCTGTATAGTAGGTCTTTATTAGATACCCATTTTATATACAGTGGTATGTATGTGTCAGTCTCCCAGTTTATCCCTTCTCCCGCCGCCCCCCCCCCCCGCCCCGCCCCGGTAACCATAAAAGTTTGTTTTCTAAATCTGTTCTGAATCTAGTGTGGTTCTTATTTCTATAGCATGGCATTTTGGGGGTCTTAACTGAATACCCAAGGTGTTCAGAGTGATCTCTGGCTTAGCCAGAACTCTAGCATCTCCAAGCACTGCACTGCACAATCTATGCAGACTTCAGTGGCCCTCCTCTTTGTCCAACCCTCTCTTCTTCAGTATTCCGCCACACAAAGCCTCACCATCTCAGTGGCTCTGAACCCTGATTTCTGCCTTCTTAACTCACAAAGCTGTCATTCAGTGAGACAGCCAGGCTCTTCTTGGACTCCCCTCTGCACCAGAGTCTAGAACATGTCCTAGACAGAAAGCCAGAGTAAATTGGGGAATGACCTTTTGTGTTTCTCTTCTTTTAAGGATCACAGTCCTGTGCTGTCTGAAGTATAGTCCAATGCCTAAAAAAGAGTTGCTTCATATACTATTTTATCCAGATTTATTGTATTTTATGGCAGAAGGATAAGCCTATTTCTAGGTACTCTGTCATGGTCCAAATCACAGATTCTATACAACAGTTTTAAGTCCTATTAATAATTATGAAGATTTTCTGGCTATATAGAAAAGTGTTTGTGTGTGTGTATCCAAACATACAGGAAGGGAACTTGAAAAATTAAGAATTGTTAATTGATTAGGATATTTAAACCAAAGGTCAGATTTCAGATTTTTCTGTTACCATAATTGTGACTGTGTAATAAAAATGACTTTGTTATGGAATTAAAGATTATTGAAATAGTTTTAGGTTGAAATTATTTAACTTTATTTCTTCCTTTTACTTTAGAATATTTTATTTTTAATTTCACTAGGCACCTAATACATTCCTTAAATTTATCTTTAAATTCTATTCTGTAATAACACTTTTACATACACAGTAAATGACAAAGACAAAAACATTTTATATGCATAGTTTACGCTGGGTACTTTGTTTTATATCTAACTGTTAAAAATTATAATAGGAAGTGGCACCACATTCAGCAGAGTTTTCTGTAAGTAGGATCCTCAAAAACATTAGTACCCCAGCTAAGTGACTGGAGAGCGTGTGTGTGTTTTAACTTTTTGAAACCAAACCAAATGCATGATTATTTAGACTGTTATTCCCATCAACTTAAAGCTAATCAAGGAACCATCATTCAGTTGTAATATGTATCAGTTCAGTTCAGTCACTCAGTCATGTCCAACTCTTTGCGACCCAATGGACTGCAACACGCCAGGCTTCCCTATCCATCACCAACTTAGGGAGCCTACTCAAATTCATGTCCATTGAGTCGGTCCAACCATCCAACCATCTCATCCTCTGTCGTCCCCTTCTCTTCCCACCTTCAATCTTTTCCAGCATCAGGGTCTTTTCCAATGAGTCAGTTCTTCGCGTCAGGTGGCCAAAGTATTTTAGTTTCTGCTTCAGCATCAGTCCTTCCAATGAATATTCAAGGTTGATTTCCTTTAGGATTGACTGGTTTAATCTCCTTGCAGTCCAAGAGACCCTCAAGAGTCTTCTCCAACACTACAGTTCAAAAGCATCAATTCTTTGGCGCTCAGCTTTCTTCACAGTCCAACTCTCACATCCATACATGACCACCAGAAAAACGATAGCCTTGACTAGATGGACCTTTGTTGACAAAGTAATGTCTCTGCTTTTTAATATGCTGTCTAGGTTGGTCATAACTTTCCTTCCAAGGAGTAAGCATCTTTTAATTTCATGGCTGCAATCACCATCTGCAGTGATTTTGGAGCCCAAAAAAATAAAGTCTGACACTGCTTCCACTCTTTCCCCATCTATTTCCCATGAAGTGATGGGTCCAGATGCCATAATCTTAATTTTCTGAATGTTGAGCTTTAAGCAGAAAATAATGGTATCTTAGATTTGATGAAATAGGATAATTATAATTTCAAAGTACATAATCTTAGTTGTATACTGTTTTGAGAACTATTACACTTATTTTACTAATAGTAAAACTGAGACACAGAAAATCTAAATTACTTTCCACTGCCATACATCAAGATTAACATTTGAGTATTTGTTATATTGTTAGAAAAGCATGAAAACCTTTTGTTAGGTGGATAAATTGGCAACAGAAATAGAAAGTTGACCCAGAAGGAAGTACATGTGAACATATGGGAAAATATACAACAGTAAAAGAAATACAAATCGAAACAATTTGGTATCTTTTTAGATCTACTAAAATAATGTCAAAAATGAAAGAAAAAGAGCAAGAAATTTAAGATTACACCCAATCCTGGTAGCTTTGTAAGTTGATACAATCTGGTTATATTTCTGTTTATTTTTTGACTCATCTGTTCTTTTATTTTTCTCTACTTTTTGACTATACATATTAAAATTATTTTTTAGATGTTATTTTAGAGCAACAGTTTCAAACATTGTGGTCTTAGGACCCCTGTACACTGTAAATTATTGAGGACCCCAAAACTTTTTATTTATGTGGACTGTATATATTGATATGTTCCATATTAGACATTGAAACTGAACATTAAAAGTATTAATTCATTTTAAAACAAGAATAAATTCATTACATGTTCATATAAATTACATATTTTAATGAAAATATCTATGTGCTCCCAAAAAATGTAGTGCAAGGAATGGCATTGTTTTAAATATTTGAGAGTCTCTTTAATATCTGACAATGGAAAAAGCTGGATTCTTATATCTGCTTCTTCATTCAGTCTGTTATGTCATGCTGTTTAGGTTGAATTATATAAAGAAAATTTGGCCTCACACAAATATGTACTTGTAAAGGAGAAGAGTTTTATAATAGCCTTTTATGATAAGTTTATAAGCATGATAATTTTATTAGTAGCAGTTTCTTAGTAGCAAATATGGAATATGAAACCATATCAGTGAACTTTTGATATTCTGCTATATTATAAACCATTGTTGCACCTTATACTTTGAATGAATATTTTTTTAAACCTAGGTATCATTTTATAATATCACACATGGATAATTTGGAAAGTTTAGCTCCCTGTTTTATGTAGATCCAAATGACACATTTCGTTAATAATCAGAAATTACATTTATTAATACACCATTATTCCCATCAGGAAAAATCTCTTAAGTATTGAAAGCTATCAAACTCATGGTGGTGGACACAGTTTTTCCAAGATTCAAATTTTTGTTTGAAAGCACAAAATTTATCTTTGACAGCAAATACTGTCATTTTTTTTCCTTAAAGTGATAGATAAGCTCATTTCATTTACTTTTAAGATGCCAAATACTCAAGTCTGAATAGCTGTAGTTTGTCTACAGTTGCTCTTTCAAGTAAAAATGGCTTTCCATGAAAAAAGCACCTAATTCAGTTCACAGTGCAAACAGTCGTACAAGTGCTTTTCTACGAGTCAGTCATCTGTCTTCAGTGTGCAGCTTTTTGCATGCTTACCAACACACTCTCCAGTGAATCGAATTTTTTAAAACAAAAACTGGTATATTCTTTATCATCCCCTGACTGGTGGTATAGAATTGATGACTGCTAGTACAGATCTTCCCTGACTTACAATGGGGTTATGTACAAATAAGTTGAAAATATTGTAAGTCAAAAATGCAATTAATAATATCTAACCTACCAAACAGAATTTAGCCTGTGCTCAGGACTTTTACATTAGCCTACAATTGGGCAAAATCATGTAATACCACACATATTTTTTAATAAATTCTTGAGTATCTTGTGTAATGTATTGAAGGCTGTACTGAAAGTGAAAAACAGAAGGTTGTATTCATACAGAATGGTAAGTGCATTGATTGTTTATCTCTGTGACCACATGGCTGACTGGGAGCTGCAGGTCACTGCCAGTGCCTAGCATCATGAGACAGTATTATAGCACTATGATTAGCCCAGAAAAAGATCACAATTCCAAGTATGATGTCTACTAAATGCATATCACTTTTGTACCATCATGAAGTCAAAAAATCACAAATTGAACCATCATAAATCAGAGATCATCAATACACTTTGGTGCTACTGCCTCGTTTCATACTTGGGCAGTTGCAGTTTTACCCATCATTGCTCTTATACCATCCATACAAATGTTGCACAGTGAAAAATGCAAATAACAGTATTATTATGAAAATAGTTTTGACTTAATGAACTATCTGAAAATGGATCACACTTGGAGAACCACAATTCTAGACATTGCAGTGTGCTTCCTCAACTTCATACAAGTCCACTTAGAATTAATATTTTACAACATTCTGTTCAGTTCAGCTAACATTATATGTCAGTAAAATGTAAAAACCTTACAACAGTGTGATTCTACTTATTCATGCAGTGTTTGCTTTATTGTGGTTATATAGTTTATTTCTATTGGAGAGGGCAGTGGCACCCCACTCCAGTACTCTTGCCTGGAGAATCCCATGGACGGAGGAGCCTGGTGGGCTGCAGTCCATGGGGTCTCGAAGAGTCGGACACAACTGAGCAACTTCACTTTCACTTCTCTTTCATGCATTGGAGAAGGAAATGGCAACCCACTCCAGTGTTCTTGCCTGGAGAATCCCAGGGACAGGGGAGCCTGGTGGGCTACCATCTATGGGGTCACACAGAGTCAGACACGACTGAAGCGACTTAGCAGCAGCAGCAGTTTACTTCTATAGCCCTTTAGTGGCTCAGACAGTAAAGAATCTGCCTGCTATGCAGGAGATGTGGGTTCAATCCCTGGGTCAGGAAGATCCCCTAGAGAAGGGAATGGAAACCCACTCGAGTATTCTTGCCTGGGGAATCGCAGGGACAGAGGAGCCTGGGGGGGGCTATAGTCCATGGGGTCGCAAAGAATCAGACACAGCTGAGCAACTAACACACACTTTTACTTCTATACATGTTATAAACTTTGTAATTCATTATTTTTGCTGTATATAGGTAGTAATTTTTAAGAGAAATTAAGAAGGAATTTTTTTTAATATTGTCTTTTATAGTTAGTCACATATTTATCGCTTGTGGTCTCTTTAGTCTACCTCAGTGTCTATGTGGTACCATTCTCCTTTAGTCTGAAAAAATTTTTTGTCATATAGATTCTGCTGGTAACAAATTATCTCAAGTTTTATATACCTGAAGATATCTCTGTTTTTAAATTTTGAAAGATATCTTCACCACATATAGAAATCAAGGTTGACATATTTTTTTCTTTCAGCATTTAAAATTTTTTTTTCTTTTTTAATTTTTATTGGAGTATAATTGATTTATAGTTTTGTGCTAGTTTCAGGTATATAGCAAAGTGAATCAGTTATACATATACATATATCCACTCTTTTTTAGGTTCTTTTCCCATATAGGTCATGGTCATTACAGAGTATTGAGTAGAGTTCCCTGTGCTGTATAGTAGGTCTTTATTAGATACCCGTTTTATATACAGTGGTATGTATGTGTCAGTCTCCCAGTTTATCCCTTCTCCCGCCGCCCCCCCCCCCGCCCCGCCCCGGTAACCATAAAAGTTTGTTTTCTAAATCTGTTCTGAATCTAGTGTGGTTCTTATTTCTATAGCATGGCATTTTGGGGGTCTTAACTGAATACCCAAGGTGTTCAGAGTGATCTCTGGCTTAGCCAGAACTCTAGCATCTCCAAGCACTGCACTGCACAATCTATGCAGACTTCAGTGGCCCTCCTCTTTGTCCAACCCTCTCTTCTTCAGTATTCCGCCACACAAAGCCTCACCATCTCAGTGGCTCTGAACCCTGATTTCTGCCTTCTTAACTCACAAAGCTGTCATTCAGTGAGACAGCCAGGCTCTTCTTGGACTCCCCTCTGCACCAGAGTCTAGAACATGTCCTAGACAGAAAGCCAGAGTAAATTGGGGAATGACCTTTTGTGTTTCTCTTCTTTTAAGGATCACAGTCCTGTGCTGTCTGAAGTATAGTCCAATGCCTAAAAAAGAGTTGCTTCATATACTATTTTATCCAGATTTATTGTATTTTATGGCAGAAGGATAAGCCTATTTCTAGGTACTCTGTCATGGTCCAAATCACAGATTCTATACAACAGTTTTAAGTCCTATTAATAATTATGAAGATTTTCTGGCTATATAGAAAAGTGTTTGTGTGTGTGTATCCAAACATACAGGAAGGGAACTTGAAAAATTAAGAATTGTTAATTGATTAGGATATTTAAACCAAAGGTCAGATTTCAGATTTTTCTGTTACCATAATTGTGACTGTGTAATAAAAATGACTTTGTTATGGAATTAAAGATTATTGAAATAGTTTTAGGTTGAAATTATTTAACTTTATTTCTTCCTTTTACTTTAGAATATTTTATTTTTAATTTCACTAGGCACCTAATACATTCCTTAAATTTATCTTTAAATTCTATTCTGTAATAACACTTTTACATACACAGTAAATGACAAAGACAAAAACATTTTATATGCATAGTTTACGCTGGGTACTTTGTTTTATATCTAACTGTTAAAAATTATAATAGGAAGTGGCACCACATTCAGCAGAGTTTTCTGTAAGTAGGATCCTCAAAAACATTAGTACCCCAGCTAAGTGACTGGAGAGCGTGTGTGTGTTTTAACTTTTTGAAACCAAACCAAATGCATGATTATTTAGACTGTTATTCCCATCAACTTAAAGCTAATCAAGGAACCATCATTCAGTTGTAATATGTATCAGTTCAGTTCAGTCACTCAGTCATGTCCAACTCTTTGCGACCCAATGGACTGCAACACGCCAGGCTTCCCTATCCATCACCAACTTAGGGAGCCTACTCAAATTCATGTCCATTGAGTCGGTCCAACCATCCAACCATCTCATCCTCTGTCGTCCCCTTCTCTTCCCACCTTCAATCTTTTCCAGCATCAGGGTCTTTTCCAATGAGTCAGTTCTTCGCGTCAGGTGGCCAAAGTATTTTAGTTTCTGCTTCAGCATCAGTCCTTCCAATGAATATTCAAGGTTGATTTCCTTTAGGATTGACTGGTTTAATCTCCTTGCAGTCCAAGAGACCCTCAAGAGTCTTCTCCAACACTACAGTTCAAAAGCATCAATTCTTTGACGCTCAGCTTTCTTTATAGTCCAACTCTCACATCCATACATGACTACTGGAAAAACCATAGCTTTGAAGAGACAGACCTTTGTTAGCAAAGTAATGTCTCTGCTTTTTAATATGCTGTCTAGGTTGGTCATTGCTTTTCTTCCAAGGGGCAAGCATCTTTTAATTTCATGGCTGCAGTCACCATCTGCAGTGATTTTAGAGCCCAAGAAAGTAAAGTCTGTCACTGTTTCCAATGTTTCTCCATCTATTTGCCATGAAGTAATGGGACCAGATGCCATGATCTTAGTTTTTTTTTTTTTTAAATGATCTTAGTTTTCTGATGTTGTTTTAAGCCAACTTTTTCACTCTCCTTTTTTGACTTTCATCAAGAGGCTCTTTAGTTTTTCTTCACTTTCTGCCCTAAAGGTGGTGTCATCTGCATATCTGAGGTTATTGATATTTCTCCTGGCAATCTTTATTCCAGCTTGTGCTTCATCCAGTCCGGCATTTCGCATGATTCATTCTGCATATAAGTTAAATAATCAGGGTGACAATATACAGGCTTGACATACTCCTTTCCCGATTTGGAACCAATCCATTGTTCCATGTCCAGTTCTAACTGTTGCTTCTTGACCTGCATACAGATTTCCCACGAGGCAGGTCAGGTGGTCTGGTATTCCCATCTCTGTAAGAATTTTCCACAGTTTCTTGTGATCCACACAGTCAGAGGCTTTGTACTATGTATATAGAAGGAATATAAAATCGCACACACACGGACACATATGAACTGAACTCATAGGACTTACGACTACTCCAAAATTATGATTTTATTCTACTAGCCATGTTGTGAAACTTTTCTTTTTAAAAATCCTGTCTTTTTTAAGATTTTTTTTCTCAATTTCAAGTTTTCAGGAAAAATACTCAATATGTTTTATATTTTCTTCTCAGTTCTCTTTTTTAGGAAAACATATATTCTTTTTTATTATAAAGATTGCTGGGTTTTCCCCCAATGGATAATGCAAAGTTTTAATGACCATTGTTATTAACATATCTTAAACATACAGTATAGTTTTTTTATAAATATTTTTTAATTATCTCTAATTGAAGCAGCTTTAAAATATTAAGAAAATTTTAAGGCAGTTACTCTTTTTTTTAACTTTTTATTTTGTATCGGGATGTAACCAATTAACAATGTTGTGATAGTGTCAGGTGAGCAGTGAAGAAACTCAGCCATACATGTACATATGTCCATTCTCCCCCAGACTCTTCTACCCTCCAGGCTGTAAGGCAGTTACTCTTAATTCCACAATTCTACTATAATTGTTTTTATTTTATCCAGTGTGTGTGTGTGTGTGTGTGTGTGTAGTTGTGATTACAGTTTGGGGACCTGCATTTTAACTTCATGTTATTTCATATACACTTTTCCATATTGTTAAATAACCTTCATATGTGCCATTTTAAATGTCTACATAATATTCCTTTGAGTTACAATAATTTTCCCATTATCCTATCACTGAGGTTGTTTACAATTTTTTGCTATTATATTTGGTATTCCAGTGAATACTGTTGTATAGGTACTTCTCTGTTTTAGTGGCTTCATTATAATAAATTCCCAGAAATATAATTTGCAAGTCAAACAAATAAACTATTTTCTTCCTTCAGTTGTGGTGGTGGTGGTTGTTAAATACCTGATTATTTTCAGTTTGTTTGTTAGTTAGCTGTCTCTATGCTTAAATTCTATTATAATTATATTTATTATAAACCTGAATGATTCTTATTGCTGTCTGTTGGGCTTGGGTATACATGAATCAGACTCTTCTAATATAAGAACAGCCATAAAGCAGCAGGTCTGGAGGAAGTCCCCATAAATACAGTAGAAACATTTTATAGGTTTCTGAGGGGATTCTGTAACTATATAGTGGAAAATCTGTTCAGTTGGGGCTTAGGGTATAATATTCTCCTCACTTAGCAGTTAAGAAAATGAAGCAACATAAAAAACAGTGTAAGGAAGTTAGAGCAATTTAAGAAATAACTGAATCTATTAAATACTCAGGAAGAAGCAAGTTTTACAATTTAAAACAAATGTGTAAAGATAAAAACCACATATACTCTCTTTGTCTCAGAGCTTGATTTCTTTAACAGGAAAATTGACTGTTCTATTTTCCTAGAAATTTATAGATGAGAAACTTATCCCCAGCTTTAGTAATACTATTTTTTCAACAAATGATTTCTTGCTTTTAATGTCGTAACTGTCATCTAATAATATTCTCTGTAATTTTTATGTACAGAATATAAAATGTACTTATCAGCTCCAAGTTATATATATATGTTGCTCACATATGTTAAAATAAGTCAAAGGAAAAATTTGTCCCAATCTCATTCATTAAAGCAAGTGATAAAGCTGTTAAGTGATTAGTTGGTTTGTAAATAATTGGGTTTTTTAAATAACTGTGGTTAAATTTTCGTCTGTGAAACTGTAATTTCTACATTATCATATACTTTTCCTAGGAACTTCAGTATATTGGTTCTGATTCGTCTAATAAGTAATTTCTCACCTTTTACAGGTGTATTTATAACCAGGTCACTAGACTATACCCTGTCATATCTAATTGTATAAGCATGACTTAAAATAGTACCAAGCTTGTCATCATTCCACCCAAAGCAACCCCTTATTCTGTCATTGTTGCCTGCACTTTCCTCAGTACTCAGTTTTAATACCTTAGAATCATTCCTGACTCTCAGTCTTCTCTCCCCTCAATATCTAGTTAATCTCCAGATCATAACTCCCTGTATTCTTCCTTTCTGTTTTCCATTACTGCCACCTTAGTCCTGAGACTCATTACTTCTGTACCACTGCAACAGACTTGAATTTTGCATATGTGATTTTATTGCTTAGAAAAGTGGTTTATTCCAGGAAACTGCATCACTTACTTATAGTCTTACCTATTGCAAAAAAAAAAAAAATGCAGATTTTGTAAAAACAAAACAAAAAAATCACCTTTTTTTTCGTATAAAGATGTTATTTCTATTTAAAGAAAGGTATTTTAGTAGCAGAAAATAATATTCTCTCATATAGAGTAAATTATGAACCTGAAAATACTTATTTCTAGAAAGTGCCAGATCTTAGAAGGATAACCTTCGAATATGCTGTGTCAAATAGTCTATCATTTAAACATAAGTAAATCCATACACAGAAATTAAGGCAGCTAATAAGAAAAGTATAAAAGGAATATTAAAAAAACTTTTAAAGAATGCCCTGTTCATAAATTAACAAAAAGATTAAGCTTTAGAATAAAACACAGGAAACCATACCAGCACCCAGATAAACAGGCACCATAGTGCTCCTGGGACATTACTTCAGCAATCATTTCCAAAAGGTGGCTGGGGCTTGCAACACAACCAAAGTTAAACAGAACTGTAGGAGTTCCAGGATTATACCAGCACTATCAGAAGGAATATCTGACACAAAATATATTCATTTGATATGGGATTTGTTTGTATCCTTTGTCTTTGACTAATCTAGAATGAAAGATGTATCCCTTAGCACTCTTTTTTCTGCCTTCTTCAATTATAAAACACATTTTATAATCTTTATTTTTTTGAAAGGGATCACATGCAATGGTCAAAAGAAGAAGAAGAAGCGGCCAGAAAAATAGTAGAGGAAAACTCAGCTGTGCGAGTCCTTTCGGAAGAGCAAGGTAAGCAGCTATATGTAGCTCCTGGAGCCTGCTTCTCTGTTTGACCTCCCACTGACTCCGTTCACACCGCAGTCTCTTTTCCTCCTAACTGTGTCACCGTTTTAGAGAGTCCTTAGCTTCTGCCTATGCTAATTTACTTGTTCCTTTAGGAGAATTCCCAGTCATTCCAGTGTACTGAAACCAAAGTTAATGAAATAAATTGCATACTTACCCTATACGTACTTGCTCTTTTGATAGTCATATTATTGCTTTCTCTGGGAGATAGGTAAAGGTGGCATTTCAAACATTTGAAATGTTTGAGAGAGAACACAGGAGAACACAATTTAAAAATTTTCCTTCTTATCTTTTAGTATGCTATTGTGCATTTCAACTGCTGGGAATATTCAATGAATTCAAAACTTTGAGCAAAGAAGGTAAAATCATATCAAAATGTTGCTGATCTTTTAAGATGAACACAAAGTTTCAATAACGATTTAAGCTATTTTTCTTGGAGGCCTTTGATATTTAGAGTTTAATTTAGGTAAGGCATTGCCAACCTTCAAAAATGGTCTCTAAAATATTGCCCTATTGTGTAATCACCAAGCCAGAAAATAGTAAGTATGGGTGAAGATGTGGAGAAATGAAACCCTTGTGCACTAATGGTATAATTATAAAATGGTACAACCTCTGCTGAAAACAATATGTAAGTTCCTCTAGAAATTAAAAATGGAACTACCATATGATCTGACAGCCCCACCTCTGGATATATAGCCAAAAGAATTGAAAGAGATACCCAAAAGGTCTTGAAGGAATATTTGTATACCTTCGTTCATAGCAACACTATTCACAGTAGGCAAAAGGTAGAAATAGCCCAAATGTCCATCAGATAAATTGATAAATAAAATGTGGCCTATTCATATGGAATATTATTCAGCCATTAAAAGAAATGGAATCCCTGTCCCATGCCATATAATCTGGATGAACTTTGAGGACACTATGTTAGGTGAAATAAGCTAGTCACAAAAAAGGCAAATACTATATGAGTCCACTAATATGAGGTATCTAAAGTAGTCAGATTCATAGAAACAGAAAGTTGAATGGTGGTTAGCAAGGGCTTAGAAGAATGGGAAACAGAGTTGTTGTTTAGTGAGTATAGGGTTTTGGATCTGCAGGATGAAAGTTATGGGCATCTGTTTCACAGCAATGTAAATACACTTAACATTGCTGGACTGTTCACTTACAAATGGTTAGGATGGTGAATGTTATGTGTTTTTTTAACCACATTTATTTTTTTTTTTAAAAAGACACTAAAAAAATTTTGCCTCTGTCCTTCTCACTGAGTAGCTGGGAACCCACAGACAGTTGGCCCAACCCTTACACTCTTCTAGAGAGGATTTTCTGCTTTGTTTTTCTTAAATGATTTTTCCTTTAAAACAGGTTGTTTTGTTTTGTTTTCTTTAAAGAAAATACAGTTTATTGATATACCGAATACCCACAGAAATTAACACAATTTATAAATGAGTTTTCACAAAACTCAGTGAATTTTCCCAATACCCTTATTAAGAAACAGAAAATTATCAGTAATCCAGAAATTTCCTCATGCTGTGTCCTAAACCCCTAAGACTCCACAAAGAGCACCCACTATTCTGGCTTCTAATACCATAAGTTAGTTTTTCCAGAGCAACTTGGTTCTGGTTATCATCATTTCTCAATCACTCATGTAACAATATCAGTGTACCTGTTAGATAGAACAAGAGGCAGCAAACTGGGGCCATGGGTCAAAATCCAGCCCACTGCCTGTTTTTATAAATAAAGTTTTATTGGAGCACATACTCGTTTGTTAACATTGCCCATAGCTGCTTTAGAGGTGTATCTAAAGAGTTGAATAGTTGCAAAAGAGTCTATATAGCCGACACAGACTACTTATTGTCTGGCCCTTTACAGAAAAAGTTTGCCAGCCCCTGAGATAGAATTTTGTTTCCACATTGATCAGCTGTCCTGAAACTCCCCAGGGAAAAATGTTTGCACTCCTCCTCTATTCAAGCCAAGTATAGTAAAAATCACTAATCCCACTGGTAGTTAACTATTGTTCTGGTGACTTTAGTCTACACTTGAGGCTAAAGTTTGAAGCAAAGGGTGCTGTTGAAACTGAGCTAGTGAAATAGCCCTCATTAACTGCCCTTTCCCAGTGAAGGGGGCAGTGTGGCCCTATCTTATCCTCTGGTATCATTTGCTGTCCCTCAGAGCTAGTTTCCCTTCCTTACCGTAAGCATGAGTGTGTCCTGAAGGATGGACAGGAGGGAAGAGCACCTGATCCACAGTGGAACCATTCTGTTTTTATGAGCTCCAGCCATGCAGTCCCAGAATGGGATGTGGCCAGGGAGTGGTGGGGTTGGATTTGAGAGTGCATACCAGTGGCAATTCTGCTTACAAATCAGCCAACATTGCATTCCTTTGCAGGAACTCTGTCACACTGTTTCTGAGGAAGTATAATTTTGCTTCTTTGCCAGCAGCTGCACAGACATATTTTCCACATTACTCAAGCTTCTGCTAGTGGCCACCTGGATATGACAGAGAGAATCAAGCCTAAACAGAATTAAAAGATATCAGTCATCTTAATTCTTTTCCAGGAAGTTAAAAATTATCCATAGTTTATTTCCTGAGAATATGAAAAACCAAGGATTTTTTTCATGCTCTTTTGAGTATTTCTGTTTAGAACATAAATAGATGAGCAGTGCTGATAATGTTCCCTTAAAGTGCTCTATATGTGGCTGCCTATTTTGGCCTATTTATGTTAACAATGAACTTGAGTGAAGCTAATGAGGAGGTTATTTTCGGGCCTTGGAAACCGCAGTAAAGGAAAATGACAGTTCCCACAGAACCATAATGTGACTGAAATAGAAAGGTGGTGACTGGCCTTTCTCTGTAGAAGCAGGAAAAGCAAGCTGGAGAGGACTGATGATACTCCTTTGAAGCATTTGGTTTGCTTGTTAGCATGTCCAGTCTCTTTCTGAGCAAGCTTTCTGGCTGCTGTGGAGACACAGAACAAAAGAATTCATTTAAAAATTCCTCCCAGTGATCGAGGCTTCTGTTGGGTCCCTACCCGCATAACACTACTCAGTGCAGTGGACTTTATACATGTCATAGAACCGTTACAAGGAGAGGAACCCACAGTGAGGGTGGCCATTACATCACACTTAAGCAAGGTTGCCCAGAGCAGCAACCAAGGCAGCTGCTGAGGATGGCAAAGAAAGAGAGAAAACTTCTGTCCTGAGGAACCATGTTGAGTGACAGGACGTTACAGTGAGACCAGGTACATACTCAGCTACCCACTCCAGTCTCCACTAGGGATCATCAACCTGCAGGTCTGCAGAAGCCCTTGGTGAGGCTCCTCATTGGATATTTAATGTCTCTGATGAATATGGGTCAAGGTGAAGAGATCCGTTTAAAAGCTCTATTCCCAAACGTTGTGAAAGCCCAAAGGAAGCTGTGACCCGGTTCTTCTCCCACTGCCCCTGTTAACCACAGTCTCTCTTGTTTTTTAATATATATTTATTTTTATTTGTTTGGCTGCATGAGTTTGTAGTTGTGGCATGTGGGATCTTATTCCCCAACCAGAGATCAAACCCAGGCCCCCTGCATTGGGAGCACAGAGTCTTAGCCACTGGACCACCAGGGAAGTCCCTACCATCTCTTCTTATCCAGGAGAGTCCTAAATCTTTGAAAAAGCCAATTTTCTCTCATCGCAAAGTATTCCACTTACAGAATAGTATATAGCATGAGCCTTGCTTATTGATTTTATCTTACTTATTTCAATGCCCCTAGGAGGAGGTACTGCTGGTTCTCCCATGCTGACCAGCTCTCTGGCACCTTCCTTTTGGTCTCTGTGTATGTCAGTCTCTCCTGTCACTCCCATTTCCCATTTCTCATCTATTGTCTCAGCTGTTGGTGAGAACTGAAGTCCGGAAACACCCTCACAATTCTGAAAATAAGAACTTATCCGTCACAGATGAGACAGTCTTTTGCTGTACAGTGGCTGACATTTTCATTCCTGTGATTAAAATGTAAAGCATCTAGGCTATCATTAGCAATATTTCTTTCAATTAGATGCTCAGATTAATGATTTGTGATTCCACATTTCCTTTTGGTAATTTATTTTAAATTTTATAATAGCTCAGATTTCTTTTTAAAACAGATTAATTCAGAGAAATGAGAAAGATACATTTGGCAGTTTTTGAGTTAATATGATTATATTTTTAATTTCCTAAAAACATTTCCAGTGTGTTATATCTCAGCTGGTAATTTAGCAAATGTATTCGGTTTTTTAAACTTAATAACAAATGCAGCTGCTATTTTTACTTTAAAATACCCTTGTAAATAACTATCTACCTAGAGTGAGTTGCCTATGTCAAGAAAAATAGTAAAAGAATCCCACTATACCTTCCTTTGTGAATACCTTGCCACTTGAGAGTGTCCTATGTGAGAAAAAAAATAGAGTAGCTTAAAGTTTTGTGTGCTGATAAATTTAGAGTACTTGTTTATAGGTCAGCTTTGGTTGTTAATTTCATACTGTGCTCAGACTTTAAATTTCATAACTTTAAGAGTTTTATTTTATTAGACAATTAACTTTATCAATGACATGTGGAAATTTCAAACTTTGAGAGCTTAGGTGTTTGTGTAATTGATGTACAAAAACAGCTTTAAAATGACTTTTGTTACATTGCAATTTAGAATAAATTTTCATAATTTGTACTAATATGTCAAATACATAGATGGTTTAATTCAGTTTTTTTAGTTGTGATATTCAGTGTGATTCAGAGTGAATTCTGAATATTTAAGTATGGTTAGTGTGTCATAGTCTTTCTTCCCCTCAGCAGTATTGAATTTAATAAATGAATAATTGAGAAGTTGTTTCATCTGACTGTGGTTAAACAGATCACTACACCCCTTTTATCGCTGTTGGCGTAGAGCAATTAATTCTGAGTTGGTAACCTAGGAAAGTAAAGGGAAATTTTTCTCCTCCAGGAAAAATTGATATACCTGTTTAGAAAGTCAGCTGGACAAGATAAAGACAGGGCTGATTTCTCCACATTGTATTCTTCTATCATTATTGGACTGACTGTGAGCGAAACAGAGGTTTAAACTAAACTTTTCTCTCATGGTCAGGAAAGTTGCTCATCCAGTTCCCCTGATACCACAGATACTCTTGAAGTTCACAAAATTAAATTAAATGTTGGATGTGTTTACCTTGTCTCACAGCCATAATTATGAGTTTGATTGAGCTTCCTTAGGGTCTCAGAAGCTGTTACATACATTGCTGGGAACTGTGGAATTGCCAGCATTGATTGAAGGTACTGCTGAAAGCACAACTTGAAAAAAAAAAACAACCCCAAAACCCAGTTCCAGTCCATTAGCCTTTATCCCAGCCAATTCTGTTTTGTTTCTGTTTTGTTGCTGTCCGACAAACCCATCTATTCTCATAGAACATTTTATGTTCCCATTGCTCATCATAATTTCATCATGCAACCTTGCATAGTTTATTGTTTATATAATTCAAATGAAGTTTAATTAATTCTGTATTTCTGATCTGCCTTTATGTAGGTTCACTCCAATCAGCATTATTTTTACTGTTCTGTTTTACTGATTTTAAGTCATACTGAGGTTTTAATTTCAACTTGATGCTTCATAATAAGAGGAAAGTACAAAATCAGGAAAACAGGTTATTTTCAGAGGTATTTTGGAGGAGGTTAATCTAGATTTTGTGTTAGAAGGCAATATAATGGTTAAGAGCATAAAGTCTGATAGACTTAGTTCAGGTCCTAGCTCTGGTGATGACCATGGGCAAATTTTTTATCCCCTCTAACCTTGAACTTCTTTGTCTATAATAATATGTATGTCTGAGAGGTATTGTTAGGATTAAATGGGGAAAAAATCTAAGTAAGGCATTTGACATAGTGCCTGACACAAAGTAAACACTCAGTATATACTATTGTTATTATTTTTAATGCTGCTGTTATTGATTTATGTGTTTGTTTTCTCCTAATTCCTGAGTGAGAAATACTTGAAAAAGCTTGAAAGTGTACATATTAGCAGACCTGACCATCATCTTTTAATAGTAATCAGATCCTTCTAAAGATTGGATAAGCTTAGATTGAATTTAGGTGCTTGATATATTTGGTATCTGAATCAGATTCTAGTCACCTCACTGCAGGTTCATTTTCATGATAAATTGTAGAAATTAAACGTAGTACAAGCTCATATTTATTACAGCAGTCTGATCCAACACTTTGCAGTTTGTAGAACTATAATGTTTGTTGTTTAGTCGCTAAGTCGTGTCCAACACTGTGTGACCCCACGGCCTATAGCCGCCTCAGGCTCCTCTGTCCGTGGGATTCTCCAGGCAAGAATACTGGAGTGGGGTGCCATTTGTTAATGTTCTCCATAAATTCATGGGATTTAATAGGAAAGTACATAGACTTTTTAGAACTTGAACATAGAGATATCCTTTAGGAAAGTAGAATGAAGAATTCAACCAAGATTCTTTATCTTTGTTTAAGATGCAGATAAAACTTTGCAAATATTACTCAATCATAAAAAGGAATGAAATTGTGTCATTTGCAGAGACATGGATAGACCTAGAGACTGACATACACAGTGAAGTAAATCAGAAAGAGAAAAATATCATGCATTAATGTATGTATGTGGAATCTAGAAAATGGTATACATACTTTTACTTGCAAAGCAGAAATGGAGACACAGACATAGGGAACAGACATATGGATACCAAGCAGGAAGGGGTGCAGGGCATGGGATGAATTGCGAGGTTGGGATGGACGTATATGTACTATTACGCGTAAACTAGATAAGTAATCAGAACCTACTGTGCAGCACAGGGAACCCTACTCAGTGTTCTGTGGTGACCTAAATGGGAAGGAAATCCAGAAGAGAGGGGACATATGTGTACATATGGCTGGTTCACTTTGCTGCCAACAGAAACTGACACAGCAGTGTAAAGCAACTATACTCCAATTTAAAAAGCCAAAAAAACCTTTGCCAAGGAAGGACTACCTGATAATTGTTAAATTATTTTAACAATTTAACACTCCAAATTTCCATCTGATGATTATAAATGAATATAAATTTTAAAGTGCAGCCAGTACAATTTTAAAGTTGCAGACCATTCTGTGTGAAGTTTTTCTCTTAATATTATTATCCTTTAAATTTTAATTGCTGCATAAGATTACTCTGTTTTGACATGCATGGTTTGCTTGATCATTCCAGTGTTGAGACTGTTTGAGTTATTTCCCATTTTTCATGTTATAAGTAATACTGCTAGGAACATCTTTTCTTTCAAGTTACTCCCCTGCTGTCTATCCCTTCTTCTGCCAGTTAATTCCAAGGGGGATAGTGCCACAAATTAATCACTTGTAGTGTTAACATTCTAGTTACTAATAGTTAGGTTCAAACTCACTTCAGAAGTAGCTTGGTATTGGAAACTCAGATACTAGAGATTTGACTAAATATAGGTCTTCTTAGGTGGGTCACTTTTTGTTAAGCAGAAGAATCTTTTATTAGCACAGAGTGAGTTACAAAGCAAGTTTTTAAGATAAGAGGAAGAAGAGAAGGTATGAAAAGACTGGGGAAATTTGACAGTTTCCTAATTCCTCCTGAGTCTGATTTTCAGAATGTTGTTTTGTTTTCTTACAGAGTATATCAGGCACGTTCCCAATGTTTTTGAGTTGAGATAGAACTATTTTTAAAAATACAACATTTTTAGATTAACCATAAATAGCCTTCTTCCCATTATTTGGACATGACTTAGCAACTAAACCACCACCACCACCCATTAGTACAGATGTGAGCAAGCATGTTTTGGACTTCAACATCACATAATTCTTTTGTTACAGAGATCTACTTTCATTTCTCAGACCTTAAATAAAGATAGGAGTTTCTGTCTTTCAAGCAGTCCTGCTGCCAGATACAATTCAGCCTTGATGGGAAGGAAGTCTTGTGGCTAAATGGGTGGAGATCCATGGTACAAGGCCATAAAGATAAAAGTGGAAAGAAAAGGAAAACTATAAGGGTTTCAGGACAGGGTTCTGTAACAAAGACAAAACTGACTGTAGGCAACTGCTTGTTCTCAGGATAGGGGCTTCTTTAAAATTATGAAAGAATAGAGTCTGTTGTTTAAGTTTTAGTTTAATTTTTTGGGAGGGGGTTGGGAATAGATAATCAAAATTTACGTGGATCAAAATTCAAATGAAAA
The DNA here is from genome assembly GCF_019320065.1 of Cervus canadensis. Taxonomy (NCBI): domain Eukaryota; kingdom Metazoa; phylum Chordata; class Mammalia; order Artiodactyla; family Cervidae; genus Cervus; species Cervus canadensis. The sequence goes on along the minus strand of NC_057400.1, from coordinate 50,975,378 downwards.
TTCTTTCTGAAACCCTGGTCCCCAACCACTCAGTTCTACTCTTGAGAGGCAACCAGTATGACTGATGTGATTATCCTGCCCAAAGTCTTCTGTTCATGTAACACATGCGTTTTTCCTCCTTTTTTCCCTAAAAAATAGTTTTTTTTCCCCTAAAAAATAGCATCGTATACATACTTTTCTACATTTTGCTTTCTCACATAACATTAAGTCTTGGAAATTATTCTATAGCAACAGAATATTTTTTAAAATTTTTGAAAGCACTTTAAAAATGTCATGTGTCTCAGTTCAGTTCAGTTGCTCAGTTGTGTCTGACTCTGCAACCCCATGGACTGCAGCATGCCAGGCTTCCCTGACCATCACCAACTCCCGGAGCTTGCTCAAACTCATTGTCCATTTAGTCGGTGATGCCATCCAGCCATCTCATCCTTTGTCGTCCCCTTCTCTTCCTGCCTTCAGTCTTTCCCAGAATCAGGGTCTTTTCAAATGAGTCAGCTCTTCGCATCAGGTGGCCAAAGTATTGGAGTTTCTGCTTCAGGATCAGTCCTTCCAATGAATATTCAGGACTGATCTCCTTTAGGATGGACTGGTTCGATCTCCTTGCAGTCCAAGGGACTCTCAAGAGTCTTCTCCAACAACACAGTTCAAAAGCATCAATTCTTCTGTGCTCAGCTTTTTTTATGGTCCAACTCTCACATCCATACATGACTACTAGAAAAACCATAGCTTGACTAGACGGACCTTTGTTGGCAAAGTAATGTCTCTGCTTTTTAATATGCTGTCTAGGTTGGTCATAGCTTTTCTTCCAAGGAGCAAGCGTCTTTTAATTTCATGGCTGCTGCACTGATTGAAAGTAATTCCTAAGCCAGGGTTTACATCTGGTACATGATAGTATCAAGGAATGCTTCTTGAATGAGTGAATGAGAAAGTAAGTGAATTAGTGATTATGTTAATTTAACATACAGATAGAAAGAGGCAGAAAGCTAAGAATTGCTGGAAGGTCTGTGACTGTTGACCTGATCCTGATGCTGGGACCCAGGATTGATCTAAGGAATGACATCACAAAATGCATATCTCCTTTTAAATTGCATCAGAAATTCTCTTTAAGCCTTCATATTAGGAGATGTCAGTATGAAGAGATGCCTCTGGAGGTGGGTGAAGAATGGAGTTGTGGAATGGCCCCTAAACCCCACGAGTCAGGACGTGTGGTCCTGGTTCTACTATGACAGGGCTCCAGGACCCAGACAAGTGGGTTCATCCCTCTGTGTGTCCTTACTTCAAATGCAAAACAAGGAGGTTGGAGTAGATTATTTCAGTGCACCATTCTAGCTCAAGATTACATCATTTATTATTCCACAATTTCCTGTTTGATTACCAGTTTGCACAGACACTTGTTATGTTAAAACTACATTTATAGCAACATAAAAAGTGAGGTTATCATTTCTCCAAGATAATAAAGAGACTTACAGGGTTATTGGTAAAAATGTGATTATTAAGATTTCAAGAAGAGACTCTAGAAAGTAGTTTGCAATTATTTTATTCCTCACAAAAATTTATCAGCTAAACAATTGAGACAGAAGCAGGTTTACCAGGAAAAGCCCAAATACCCCACACATTGACACATTTTGAGAGGACTAATACTTTGTAGTTCTAACCTTTAAGAGGTTCAAAAAGAATCAGATAAGTAAAAATTACTGTAATATTATTCAATAGTAAATAATAATTGTTATAAATTAATAGTATATGTAATACACTCAGTAGTATTTAATTATTAAATGCTTCCCAGGTGGCACTAGTGGTAAAGAATCCACCTGCCAGTGCAGGAGATGCAAGAGACACGGGTTCGATCCCTGGGTCGGGAAGATCCCCTTGGGAAATGGCAACCCATTCCACTATTATTGCCTGGAAAATTCCATAGACAAAGGAGCCTGGTGGGTCACAGTCCATGGGGCCACTGAGAATCAGTCACGACTGAGTGACTTTAATATATTTAGTTATTAAAATAGTAACTAATAATACATATAATTCATAATAAAATAAATGTTTTTTTCTCTTTATTTTAGTTAAGTATGAGAGTGAAGCCAGTAAATATTGGGACACATTTTATAAGATTCATAAGAATAAGTTTTTCAAAGATCGTAATTGGCTATTGAGGGAATTCCCTGAAATTCTTCCGGTTGGTCAGAAAACTGAAGAGAAGGTGAAAGAATTATCATGGAATCATGTGAAAATTAATACTGAAAGTTTTTTCTCAAAAATGCACTGCCCTACTATGCCTGAAGAAAAAAATCATTATAAAGAAAGTTCTGGCTCATCAGATGGTCAAAGCAAAGCAGGATCTGACTTTTCTAAACTGGACTCAGAAGAATACAGAGAAAGACCTCTGAAGACTGAATTGTTTCCTGGTAGCAATGCTGCTTTCAGAATCCTCGAGGTATGGTACTACATGGGAAAAATTTTTTAATGTACATCACATATTACTTTATTAATGATCCAGATTCTTTAGAGGGAAAATGATCAAATAACTGTGTACTTTTGTGCATAAAAATTACGTAAGGGACTCATATCTTTAATCAGTCAGGTTTTAAGTTTGTGATTTAAAACTTTTCTTAAGTTTGTCTGCTTTAATTTCTAACTTGAAGGCCGTTTTAAATACCAGTGAAGTTTTGGCCTCAATTTCCATCTCTTTCTGTTGTTACCCACTTGTAGATGAAATAGAAATAAGTGACGTATGTAATTTGCTATAATCTGGTGTAGACCTTGATTTTCTATTTTAGAAAAAGAAAACTTTTCCTTCTGATTATAAACATAGTAGATGCTGATTACAAAGAATTTGGTAAAGAGAAAGAATAAACAATCCCATAAACAAAGGATTTAACCAGTGTTAACATTTAACTTTTTTCTCCTTTTGTTTATACTGTTTTATATAGTTGAGCTATACTATATCTGCATTTTAGTGTTTTTCTTTGTTTGTATTTAACATTATAACATAAGCAGTTTTCCCTATCTTTAAAAATTCTCTATAAACATTTTCATGGCTAAAAATTACTATACTAAGTGAAATACTGATTCTACTTATCTGTTTTCACTTGACTGGGCATTTAAATTGTTTTCAGGTTTTGTACAGCAAGTATCTTCAGGTATAGACTTCTCTGTATTTTCTTTTATTATTTGATTTCAATTGGCTTGTTCATAACTTACTAAAATTTTTAATATTGTTAAAATATTTTGCCAAGTTGCTTTCTAAGAAGTTGTACTAATACCAATTTACAGCAGTGTAGGTCTGTGTCGTCACACCCTCATTGATTGGAATAATCTTATTTTTATTGCTTTCTGCTTTGTTAGACAAAAACCATATTTTAACTTGATTCCTTTGATTGTTAAATAGGTCATATAGTTCTTCAGATGTTTAGAAACCATTTGTTCTTCTGTCATCTACTTATTTCCTTTATTTATTAGTTGTGTTTTTTTAATGAACTCTGCCCTTTATCATATTTAATTCAAATATTTTTTTCACAGTGTTTTTGTCACCTTTTAATTTGGTTCATTTGGGGTTTTGGTATGTAAAAATTTTAGTCAAATTTCTCAGTACATATTATTTTTGTGATTTATTCCATTTTAAGCTTATACAACTCTCCGATAGCCAAAGATTCAAAACATTTCTTTTAGTTTTTTAAAGTAAAAATCTGATATTGATGAGGAAAATTTAACTTTCTTTTCATGATACTTATTTATTCTTTGATTTTAGGTTGGCTGCGGTGCTGGGAATAGTGTTTTTCCAATTCTGAACACTTTGCAGTGAGTTTTAGAATTTTCTCCTACAAAATTCTGCACATGTATGGGATATTGAGAAATACTTGGAAAATGTTGTCGTATATATACCAATAGTGTTCTTGTTCCCATATAAACAATGACTAAGCCAAATTTCAAAAGCAGTGGCTTGGTCTTTGTATCTAGTTTCATGTGAACTGATAATTACTCTGGAAATAATGTTTCACAGACATAGGTTGTCCACCATGAGTTGAAGTAATTTTTTTAAGTTTGTGCTTATGTAGATGAGAGTAAGAAATGAGCAAGAGATTTGATCCTTCTGCTAAGCTGGGAATTACTGAACTTTAGACATTTATTTACTCCTCCAGGTTACTTAGGTGTCATTTTACACATAGAGAATTGAGTTTAAAGCTTACACTTTATTTTGTGTAAGCTTTAAACTCATTTTATTTTGTCATCACTTCTGGAGCCACACCCAGGATAAAACCTTCCTATAGAGTTGAAATGACTCTCTAGAGTTGAAATTTTTGGAGTTATCACACCTAACCCTAAGATTCATAAAGGGTGAAGTCTGTAATAGGAGCAGAGATGTTCTCCTGACCTGCCCTTCCTGTTCAACACCTCACCAGTGTGTTTTAGTAGGTGATGAAGAAGACACATCTTACAAAACTTTAACTCCTTTTACCTATGGCTGGTCTGTCAAGTGCCTATGTTTTTTAAGTTTACACAATAGCTTTCTGATTGTCATTTTTCCATTATAAAATTAACATAAGCACATTGTAGAACTTTCCCATTAGAGGAAAAGTGGGTGGGAAGGAATCACCCGTTATTCCCACCATCAAAACATCAAAATATAGCTGCTGACAGAATTTTTATTATAATTCCTTTCAGTCTTTTCACTATGCATATTTTAAAATTTATTAAAGTCTTTTTTTAAACTTTCTATTGTGAAAATGTAAACGCATTCAGAAAAATTGAGTAGTACCGTAAATTCTCATATAGCCACCACCTTGTTTCAGCAGTTACTTACATAAGGCCAACATCATGACACATTATTTTTATGAACTTATGATGGATCTCCAGAAAGCAAGACATTCCTAATTGCTGTTATAAACCTAACATAATAAAAAGTAATTCCATAATATCATCAAATTACCGGTTAAAAGTGTCTGGCCAGAAGTGATACTGGCCAATTTGCAGTTCTGAATGGCCTTTTTCTTTCAGGATTTATTTTCTTTGTTTTCCTTTTCCCGTTTCTAGGCCAAAATTTCCTGTTCTTATACCACATAGCCAGATTCCTTTACCCTGGTATTCTCTGAACTTGTAATACACGTAAATCTACTACGTTGGTAGTTGATTATGTGTTACTCTGTGACTCATCTCAAATTATTATTTAGCAAGTCATTTCCTTATATCTTCTTTCTTCAGCTACTATTTATATATTTCTTGAGGTAAGAGAGCATAATGTATTCTAATTTGGTTTTCCAGGTAGCCTAACAATATAATATAGATAGTTAGACAGAGCTTGGTACATGCTGACTGGTTAATATCTCTGATTCCCCACTTGTTAGTTGTATTTTTTTCCCCCTTCTACTTCTCCATCTGACTAATAATTGGAGGCTCTTGCCTCCTCACCCCCTGACTCTTTCTTTGTGACTGGGTCTTTTTTGGGCCTCATATTCATATTTTAGAAATCACTGTAACTCAATAACCTGAGATAATTAATTAATCTTTAAAAGGCAACTAGTGATTCGCCTTCCAAAGGGAGGATTAAACCTTTTTTCCCCCACCAAAGAAATTATGTTTTATTACTTTTGGAGATCATAGAATTAATACTTTACATTTTCAGAATATTTTACCATAATTAGACCCCCTGAATTGAGAGGTCATATCATTCTCCAAGGATCATTTAATTCTTAAACCTCCTGCCAAGAGAGTGCTTGATGGTGTGGTAGTAGTAGTGATATTTACACCTGTTTCCTGGGAGAAGGGCCAAGACAGTCAGCTGATTTTAAAGAAAAGCCCTGGAAAATCATTGAGTGGTCACAAGACCAAGTTGGGCTGCTGATGCAGTGGGAATTCAGTCTCAGAGGTCATGTTGCTATCTGGTAGGACACATGGCAAATGGCACAAGCTTTCCTTTAGCTGCTAGAGTGTTCTATATCTTGTGGTTGTTTAATAATTTCTGCACAAGGGTAGACTGCATGCCTGTCATAATGAGCTAGATGTGCCAGTATCCAGAGAAGCATTTTGAGCTATATGGAAGTTTTTACAAAAGCATATTAAGTTCTTAAGTTTTTAAGTTCCTGGAAGTCAGAGGCAGATATTCCTTTGACAATGATGATTGTGATGATGATAGCAAGAATAATAAAAATGATATTTTTTTAACATTTATTAGGTGCTTACTCTGAGTCAGGCATTTTTCTACAAATTTTACTATCTGAGTCCATTTTATCCTCAACAACCAACTTAGATGCCATATTTTATTTCTGTTAGGAGTTTGGGCTTGACATTTCTACTACTACTATATTTAAAATAGCTAACAAGGACTTACTATATAGCACAAGGAACTCTGCTCAATATTCTGTAACAACCTAAATGAGGAAAGAATTTGAAAAAGAACATATACATGTATGTGTATAGCTGAATCACCTTGCTATACACCTGAAACTAACACAACATTGTTAATCAACTATATTCAAATATAAAATAATTTTAAAAATAAAGATGAGGACACCAATTATAGAGAGCTTAGGTAACTCATCCATGGTTACCCAACTAAGCAGTAGAACTGGGATTCAACCCTAGGCAGTCTGGTTTCAGAGCCCTTGCCCTTAGCCAGCATATCATGTAGTACTAATAATATATGTATCTGAGTGTTTACTGAGACATTTCAAACATGTGTGACCACCCAAGAAATTACGAGTCACAAATATAGGGATTTCATAGGAAACAACAAAGGTGCGTGCTGCAATAAAGCACTGTTTTTATATGTGAAGTCACTCAGTCGTGTCCGACTCTTTGCAACCCCATGGACTGTGGCCTGCCAGGCTCCTTCGTCCATGGAATTTTCCAGGCAAGGATACTGGAGGGGGTTGCCATTTCCTTCTCCAGGGAATCTTTCCAACCTAGGAATCGAACTCGGGTCTCCTGCACTGCCGGCAGACTCTTTACTGTCTGAGCCACCAAGGAGGCATTTTTAAATGGGTGGAATGAAAAAGAAAAGCAGCATAACTTTAACTTTGATTCAGCATTGGTTAACTTTTCATAACCAAATCCTATTCATCATATGTTCATTTATTTGGACAGATCTTAATTTGAATTAAAATTCCTAGTGCCACAGAGTGGCACTGTATGTGAAAACTGTACTGTATATGAGAATACTATATGTTAATGTAGTATTCATCAGTGAGTAGCCTTTAAGAGAGTAATGTCAGCCTGGGTGAGATTTTGCTAATAAATGCATGTTTGTGCTTGTATTCCATATTTATTTAGAAATCCTCCTTGCCTAATATGCCTCCTGAATCAGATTAGAAGTTCTAATTATGTGCTTCAAAGCCCATATATCCTTCCTTCTATTCTAAATCACCTCTGCTTCTCATCCCTGGCATGTGACTCACACCTATAAACCTTTCCCCTCTTTGCACTTAGCAATGCCATCCTCCCCCTTCAAAATTCTTAAACTTTGGCCTGACAGTGCCTGCCTTATCCACACTTCTATGGAAATTATGTCCCCATCTAGGCTATAAAGTCCACAAAAACCAATACCATACCTGTAATTACTGTTTAAGGACATACTAATCTCTTGTCATTCAGACACAAAATTAAGCAAGATGATTTGAGAATTCTTTTGATAATAGCACGTAAGATATGATCAGGAAGATTATTGACCCACGAAATTCAAAGTACAGTTGACCACTGAACAGTGCAGGTGATTAATCCACAAAAATTTATAGTCATCCCTTTGTATTTGTGAGTCCTCCATATCTGCAGATTCAGCCAACCACAGATCATATAGTACTTAGTATTTACTGTTGAACAATATCCATGTATAGTTGACCTAGAAGTTCAAACTTATGTTGTTTAAGGGTCAGCTATATGTCCCTGCCTGTTAGTAACCATGGCTCAGCCATCCTTACTGAATTTCAGGTAAAAAACTTATCTAAGTTCAGTGGAGGCCAGTTAAAATTAGTCAAGATTTTCATATGGATAAACATACCCCCTCAAAAAAAACCCCTTAATTTACACTTTCTTTGCATATTGTAAATAAAGCAACTGAGTCTTGGAGACGTTAAGTCTAATTCTGTGTTAATAAGTGGCAAATCCAGGATTTAAAACACGTGTAATTGGCTCCCAAATCCCATACTCTTACTATTTTATTAGACAGTTTCATTTACTACTTTGTATTCTAATGCTTGGTCCATATATGGGGCTCAGTAAAAGTTTGAAAATCATTTGAAAAGATAACAAAATTAATATACAAATGTTTTATTATTTTTAGATGTTGTATGTACATGGTATTAATATAAACATATTTAATAGCATGTAACTACAACTTCTAAAATATATATATTTATTTTATTTTTTTCATATGTATATACATCATCATCGGAGCATTAGAGCCTCTGTGAGAGACCCAGGAACAAATGAGTATACACACAGGAAAAGGAATGAGGTGCCAACGGACATGGGGTTGAGGGTCCTTGGAGAGAATAGAACTTGGCTAAGCTGAGAGGAATTACAGGCCATGCCAGCTGGAGGCAGACAAGAAAGAGTGCCTGGGAGGGGTAGGAGCGAGATTGAGCAATGCTGATGGATGGCTGTGGAGGTTTCTCATGTGAGAGTATGCTGGAATATAGGGCAAGTAGGCCCACGAAAGGGAGGGCCTTAAAACCAGATCAGGAACTTGAAAGTTACCCTGTAAATGATAAGTGTTTTGAGACAGTGTTGGTTCAGAAACAACATGAAGGCATTCACACACCACTATAGAGAACAGTACCTTAAAAGAAGAAACAACAAGCCAAGCGTCATCCAAAATTCTGTTAAGTACTTATTAACAAATTCCAACTTACAGTTTCTTTCTTGTGTTGCTTCAGCTTATCTGAACTCTAGATTTAAATATTTCTTCCATTTTCATAGGAATGTGCCAGAGTTCTTTCTTTATTGTTGTGATTTTGCTTCTGGAGCTGTGGAGCTAGTAAAGGTATGCCTTATATTTTCTTTAAAGAGAGCTGTATTTTAAAAAAAATCTAATTTATTTACTGTTGAAGTGATTTTTTTTTTATGTAACTGCATCAAATGTTATCTGTGACCCCCCCTTTTTTTTGAGATATGTCATTTTCTTTTTTTATATTTACTTATTTTTTGGATGCACAGGGCCTTTGTTGCTGTGCACATGGGCTTTCTCTAGTTGTGGAGAGTGGGGGGTACCCTCTAGCTGCAGCACGTGGGCTTCTCATTGTGGTGGTTTCTCTTGTTACAGAGCACAGGCTCAGGCCACGCAGGCTTCAGTAGTTGCAGCTCCCAGGCTCTAGAGCACAGGTTCAGTAGTTGTGGTGCACGGGCTTCGTTGCCCCATGGCATGTGGGATCTTCCACAACCAGGGATTGAACCCGTGATTGCAAGGCAGACTCTTAACCACTGGACCACCAGGGAAGCACCTCTGTGACCATTTTTAACTGAACTTTTACTCTTTTGCAAATCATATCATCAAAACAACTGAAGTTGTTTGGGACTTAAGAGTTCAGGGGAGTGGCTCCTACAGGGTGATATTTATATTTATGTCCCTAGAGCTTTATACATAGCCTGGCACATGGTAGGCACTCATTAAATTAAAAATTCTGCAAAAAAAAAAAAAAAGGTCTGAAAAGGCATTATCACAAATCTAAAATGTCCTTGACTATAAGGAAAACAGTTGGAACTTGGTTTTATTTGACCAATCCCCAAATTCTAGTAAGCATTATCATAGGAAAAAGAGGTAATTTTAGAAAATGGAAAAGTAATGGAAATTCTGCTAACAAAAATGTTTGGTAAACACATGGAACATAATTTCTGGTAATAAGGGTTACTAGGTTTTCATTGTAGACATTTTCTAAAGTACTGAAAAGCCTAAAGGGAAAGATAAAATTTACCTATAGTCATGCTTTCTAGAGTCCTAGAGTGACTCAGAATTTTGGTATATATTCTTTTAGTATTGTTTCTATAGGCAAACAGTATGTGTGTACTCTAATGCATTTTTAAAATAGCATCTTTAGTGAGATATAGTTCATGTACCATAAAATTCACCATTTAAAAGTATACAATCCAGTGATTTTTTAAGTATATTTACAGAGTTATACAGTCATCACCATTACCTAATGTTGATTACATACTATAGGATATTTACGTATTAAGCCAAAGGAGACATGGAACAAGCAGTGAGAGAGAGCGCAGAGGACCGTCTCAGTGCCTGCAAAGTAACATAGGGTGAGCTTCCAGCACTGCTGCCTGCTGACCCAGAAAGATTGCCCTACTCCACTTTAAAAGCTAAAGAAGGGCTGCAAAAGAATATTTGTTATCAACTCCAAGTGCTAGACTTAATTTTTTATGACAGCTTGAAATAAGCTAATCAGAAAATCAAATTTATAGAAGAAAGGCCTTTGGGAGAAGTTAAATTAACCTTTTTGATTTGGAAAAAAAATACTAGAAGTCTGCTAAAAACTTTCATTCCTTTATCATGACAGTCTCATGCCTCGTACAGAGCATCCCAGTGCTGTGCCTTTGTCCATGACGTTTGTGACCATGGCTTACCCTACCCTTTTCCGGATGGGACCCTGGATGTCATTCTCCTCGTCTTTGTGCTGTCTTCTATTCATCCTGACAGGTAAATGACGACAAAAGGGCAGAGCAAATATGTACAGCCCCTTTATCAGGAGTGGCTTTCAGATCTATCAAAGCAAAAAGACAATTCTTGAATTTATTATTTAGTGAACTACATTACATGTAATATGCAGCCTTTTAAATGCAGTTTTTTCCTTTCTTCAGACTTTTAGAAAGAGACTGGCCAAACTGTTTCATTAGTGAGCTTTCTGTCACTGTCAGAAAGAAGCGAGCATCTTCTGGCAAGACACATACCTATTAAAAGTGACAGTGCTTCAAGAAAATTACAAATTCAGAACAGCCTAATAGACTCCCAAGAGGGAAACTGTACTTGGTGATCAGAAACAAACATCTTTGATTTAGCTTCTTGCTGAATGTTCGTAATGAGGTGGGCTGTGAATCTGGCTTCACATAGGTCTTTAAAATATTTGTTTTAAGGAAGCCCACTAGGGAATTAGGGTTTATCAAGATTTTTCAGGTTAACCTTGGACCTTTATAATCTAAGGTTGGTCTAGTGCCATCATTTAAGTATTTATGACTTAAATATTTTTGTTCATATAGTGTTCTGAAATAATAAATATAGCTTTTCTCCAAAGAGGAAGCACAAAGAGATATTACAGCAATTAAAATGATCACTTTTCTTAAAATTTTTCCACTTTGTATGTATTAAGACACATGTGTGCTAAATGTCTGGAGTTGTCCCTTCAGAATGTGTCTTAAAATTGGGTTTTTGTGATCTTCTGGTTAGTAGGTGCAGACTTGGCATCAACCACTTTGGTGAGTGTTACTCTTTCCCAGAGAAATCAAGCATTGTGTACTTCTTTCTTTGCTATAAGATCACTAGGATCCTTTACAGGCCTTTTACTTCTCATTCAGAGATGTTCACTTTGATTACTTGTAGAAAAAATAATTAGATTTCCAAATAATGAATGAAATATATAATTGCACCTGATGAGATCTATCCAGTTCCATGAAGTTACTTCCTCCCAGTTTCTGTAACCTATTTCTGCTAACTTGTTTAGGCTATTGGCATTATTTAGGTACTAGTAGAAAGATGTCATCTATATTTTGTTTCACAGCTAAAAGGATAGAGGAGGTGGATAATGAACAAGATTTTCTATCTAACACGTATAACAGGAAATGTTTCAATTCAAAATAAACCCTCAAGAAGGCTGTTTATATTAGTATAGATTATGTGTTTTTTCATGATTTGAATTGAATGGAAAGGAGAAGGGGAAGCAGATGTCTTGAAAAGATTGTTTTTATAGTACATATATTCATTCTGTTTATTTTAAAATAGATTCAGATGTATCATGTCAGTACATTAACATAGGTACTTTCTTACCTACATGGAAATGATCTAAAAATGAGGTAAGTGAGTAGAAGTTGTATAATAGTAAGTGAAAAGTGAGGCAGTTATCTTTCAGGTCATCTAGCACTGTAATAGTAGATTTAGCCCCAGGAAAATTCTAGAAAAGTAGCTTCTTGCCAGCTTGGAAAAGCAATTCAGCAAGCCTTTCAGTCTAGGGGGGTCCCAGCTTAAATGGAAGTAAACCATAGAAGGCTACAAAACAAGAAGTAACTGTCCTTCTTATCATTGAAATAAAAAGATAATATCTTTTCTAAAGATCTACACAGAGATTGTCAATAAACACTTTTTTTTTAATCTCTTCTTTTCTTTCTCATCTTCCTCCTTCCAAAGATAGGTGAGGATAGCAGAATTGGCCCAAGTCAGATGGAAAAAGAGAAAAGGGGCTTTCCCCATTCTTGTCTTGTCCTTCTCATCCCCAACCCACTCCCACCTGCATTTCTCAGGAACTGGCTCTGGAATTGCACTATGAGCCAAGATGGACTGATAAGAGAAGCAGTTCCCCACCACTTGCCTTGACCCACACTGCAGACTTTAAAGGACAGTTGGGAGCAAAGGGTTTGCAAAAGGAGACTGCATTTTGAAGTATTTGGCTCTTTGCTTTTCTGTGTTTTCATTTCATGCTTGTCTTGCTGATAATTGCAAAAGAGATTTTTCTCTGTACCTAAACTGTTTATCCTAAAAGTGAATATTTTAAGCTTTAGATATGGTTTTAATTGCCAGATCCTAAGGATATAAGCACAGTGTGAAAATAACCTGTAATAAAATAAACAAGGAAAAATAGTTTTCTTTTTCATGTACTTATGTTCCAGTTTGTTTAAATGAGATTTTCTCCTGGTCATGCCACTTTTTTTGGTCTCTTATTTTCATAGTTACTTTCACTTTCTCACTGCCTACTTCCTTCATTACCTGACATACTCTTTCACCCCATTATTCCACTGAACAGTGTTTTAATTGGAAGGAATTTACAGATTATGTGATCCAGACCTTTCATTTTTTTTTTAAAATAAGAAATGCTCAGAAGCCTTAAGTAGTTTGGATAAAGCAGAGACAGAAAGGCTGCCATTTACCATTCTCTGCCCAGGGCCGACAGTGATAACTGATTTTGTAGATTGTCATTCCCAGCAAGTCTTGAGTCCTTCTTAATAGAGCTCTGTTGGCAGCCAGTGTCAGTCACTTGGCTTGTTATGAGATCTGAAATCTTTGCCATCTCTGTACCATAATCACACGTAAGGCTTTGAACACTTAACCAAAAAACATTAACTCAAGAGCAGTCACAAGAGGTCATGTCTGATTGGGAGCCAGATGGGTAGAATAAACAGTAAAAGAAAGAAAGGCTTCCCAGTATTGAGCTGGAGCTTAGAGTGTGAATAGAATTTAAATGGGCAGAGAATAAGGAGGAGAGAATTCTTTCAGGGAAGCCACGCGAGCACAGGCATGGGCGGCTCAGAACCAAGCATGTAACAGTTTGGCTAGCCATGCTTAGATTAAGAAGCAGTGGGAAAGATGTTGGAAAGGTTAATTGAGCCCAGTTGTGGGTGATCTTAAGGATTCAACTAAGAAACTAAGAGAACTAAGATTTTTATCCTACGGATTAATATGAAAATTTGAGCAAAGGGATGATTTGAGAAAACCATCATTTTAAACAGAATAATTCATCAATAATATACAGGAAGTATTGGCAGGGAAAATAATAAAGCTAGTTAGGAAGCAATTCTCTTTCCAGCCAGAGGACTTTGGAGTTTGTACTAAGGAAGTACTAATGGAAACAAAAGAGAGAAAATACCAAATATGTAATAACGATAATAAAAAGACATACAATTTGATGCCTGAGTAGTTGTGAAGAGTATAGTAGAAGAAGAGAAAAGTAAAAGAGGTCAAAGATTTTTCTGAGGTGTTACACTTCAGTGAATGATGGTACCTTTGAACTAAATAAAGAAGTCAGAAGGAAAAGCAGCTTGTTTTGGAGGAAAAGATGTCCCTCTTTAGGTATATCTATCTGATTTGAGACAGCTCTGGCATATTTTTTGTCATGCAAGGAAAATGAAACGACTTTGGTTTTTTCTGCCTTGTAACTACCTTAATTTGCTGTAAATATCAGGAATGTCTGTATAGTTTTGCAGTTCAGTTTTGACATCATACATCAAGCTATGTGAACTTACCACTCTAGTCATTTGGGTGATTTCTTGATATCCTAGACTTTTTGAATCTGATTATTGAGCAAATTGGTATCCTTTTTTCTTTCTATACAAAATACTTTTGTTTTTGGTGCCCTTATGTTTGTGGCATAGATTTCTTTGGCCTAATCAAGCTATGCTTATTTTATCATTAAAGAATGTTAAATGTGGCATAGAAAACAAGACTTCCACAACCTCCTGCTTTGTTTTCAAAGGATGCAAGGTGTTATAAACCGACTGTCCAAGTTACTGAAACCTGGGGGAATGCTGTTATTTCGGGACTATGGAAGATATGATAAGACTCAGCTTCGTTTTAAAAGGGGTAATGTTATATTCAGTTTGGAATTATTTTCATGTGTTTTAAATAATGCTGTGTTTACATTTCATGTCAGTTTTGTTGTGGGTGGTGGTTTTTTAAGGAATACTAAGTTTCTCTTGTCACAATTTTTTTTTAGGACATTGTTTATCTGAAAATTTTTATGTTCGAGGAGATGGCACCAGAGCATATTTCTTTACAAAAGGTATGCATATCTATAAGAGGAAATAATTAGCTGTAGAAACTTTTCTTGGGTATTATTTGCAGGGAGAAACTCAAAAGCTCTAAAATGAGGCTTCAGGAGCTGATTAAACATTAGATGTCTTTACACTTTAGTGATTATAACTGTTGTGTGTAAAAGCTTGAAAGTGGCCTTTTGCCTTTTAATCTCTTTCCAGTTGAAACTGCTTTAAAGAATCACTTGTTTTATTCTCATGCCCAAATGAAGTTTCTGTTTTGGAGGTACCATTAGCCCAGTTATGAAAAAATTGATGACATGCCACAGTCAAAAGAGGGAGTTTGATTTTAAGAGTCCATAGAAAATTACCTATCCCTTGTCAATTTCTCATTTTAAAAAAGCATTTAAAATGAATTCTGCATTCAAGTACTTTCCCCAAACTTACATGAGTACTTTTATAATGTGCCATTTGGGATCTCTGCAAACCAGCAAGAATTCAGACCTAAGGCATGTCTCAAAATATTGAAAGCTGCAGCCAGTAGTGTTGTGTATCTATTTATACCTACTGCGTTCAGCTGTTTTATACTTGGTGTGTTTGTGTGAAGTAGAGGAAACCTACTTGGTTTCATAGGTTTCCTTCATCAATTTGTACTAGAAAATGTTTCTTGGTATAAATGAAATTCATGTGGTCAATCATTCCATTAATGTTCCATTGTTCCTATCTGCCCCTTGCCCCCCAAATCACATGTCATATTTGATTGCCATTTTTGTCTCACAGGGGAAGTCCACAACATGTTCTGCAAGGCTGGGTTAGATGAGAAGCAGAATCTGGTTGATCGTCGCTTACAAGTTAATAGGAAAAAAAAAGTGAAAATGCACCGAGTGTGGGTTCAAGGCAAATTCCAGAAGCCATTACACTTGACTCAAAAAAGCTCCAACTTGGTATTTTCAGTCCTTTCTCATGGCTGAACTATGTATCATGTTAAGGTACAAATCAGAGGATTACAGTATTCAGAGTCTTCGGTAAATCTTTCATTTTTGAAATGACAGTCAGAAGAAGAGAATTTATGTATCCTGCTGTTTGTCCTGGATGAACTGTTTTGTGCATGACTTGGAAGAGGGCACAACATTTTGTGTTTTCAAAACTTAATATGCGCAAGCTTGTTTGGATTTATTATGTCTTAACCATTTTGTTTGTTCTCTGAGTTTTAAAAGCATTTAGGTAAATTATTGATATAAGTCAGATGATTCTGAGAAACCAAAGCCTGCCATTTTTTTAGAAGTGAAAAAAACCATCTCCTTTATTTATACATTAGTTTAACACAGTTGAACTCTCCTCCATTGTTAACTGATAGCAGAGTCAGCTCGCCTTGTTTCCAAGGAAAGTCACAAGACCAAGGCAAAGGCCTATTTTTTTGTTTTGTTATTGTCTATTGTCCATCCCCAAACCTTTTTTTTTTAAACTTAGAGACTAATGTCTGAAACAGAATTTTAATTTCTCTTTCCTTTCCTAAAATTGGGGAAGTATGACTAATGCTAACATTATTTTCAGGCTATTCTTTGGTGTACAAGTTGGAAGCCTTCTTTAAGAAGACTACTTACCCAGGAAAATTCTTAAATTGTAGCAGTTAAAAATGTTTTACTATTTTCTGGTGGTCCAGTAGTTAAGAATCTGCCTACCAATGCAGGGGACATAAGTTCAATCCCTGATCCAGGAACTAAGGTCCCATATGACATGGGGCAACTAGACCTGCACACCCTAGTGCTCCACAAGAAGAAGAAGCCACTGCAATGAGAAGCTCGCACACCACAACTAGAGAGCAGCCCCAGCTCAGTGCAACTAGAGAAAGCCTTCACACAGCAATGACGTGCCCATAAGCTGCATCAAAGACCCATGCATCCAAAAAAATAAAAATGTATTTACCACTTTGCCTCAAAAAAGATATAAATTGGCTTGCAAGTTGCATTTGGTAAAAATGGAGTTTCTAAGACTGGGCTTTCATTTGTTACACAATGTATACTGAGTACTTACTTTGTGCTGGATTATATGGAATAATACAGTAAATAAATAAAGTCCCAGCCCTGTCTTTTGAGAGCGTAAGTAGGCTCTAGCTGGCAAAGCAAAATGTGTGCATCCCAAGCCTCTAAATCATGACCAAGATAATATATGAGCAAGTACTCAAATAGGGAGCTTTTCCGCTAACAGACTTTGATTATGAGCCACAGACATCTGAAAGACATGGACAATCTCTTGAAAGGACCTAGAATGATCATTCCAACAATTTTTCCTTTTTGAACTCACTTAAAATTCAACTTCCTGGCAGGAGGTGATTAATCCAAGCTGGGTCATGGATTCTTCTCTTGACAGACTGAGTCAGGGCAGGTTATTTGATGGTTCCACCAGACCATAGTGAATGGAGGAAAGTTCCTCGGAGGAAAATGAGGACACTGTGGTAAAAAAAAGACAGGAGGGATGCTGCCCAGTCAGACATTGCGTGGTGGCAGCAGTAGTAATAATGTTCTGAAGAGAGAGAAAGATCAGCTGTGGGATGGAAGGAAAGAATTAGGGCTGTGGGAGGAGGTAGGTCTCAGACTAGTCCTAGAACGTATGCTCTCAGAAGATGGTGAGAAGACAAGTATGTTTGATAGGGCTGTTCATGGTTCAGAATAGTGGAGAAAAGATGGGGAGGGCACCAGCTTGTAGACAGCCTTAATTAAGAGGGTGCGTTGGGTTCTAACCTCTGGACTGGAGCCATTCAAGATTGGTTTGTTTCTGTTTTATCCTAGCCACAGCATGCTTTAAATATACATAGAGAGATTGATCGAGGAGTCGTCAATAGAATGGAATGCAGTGAGGTCAGAGATGGGGGCAAGGAAAATCATGAAAGGTATCTGCATACATTTGCCTTGGTAGCAAATCCTCAGAAGTACAATATCAAGGTTTCTGTTTAAACATGCAGTAAATATAAAAGTCAAAATTTGCCTGAGACTCTTAACTCAGTTGTTTTTCCTAATTAAAGTGTGTATGTTAAAGCCAAACTAGTATCGAAAGTATTACATACAACAAGGGCAGTTAGATAAGTTAATGTTGCTATGGGAACTCCCCCCACCCCCTCCACCCGCTCCCGCAGATCTTCTTGTGTCTCAATTTAAAAATCATGGCCCAAGGTGGTTTTAAAAACAACAGAAGGTAAAATTATTCCCACATTCTCACACATGTAAATTGTACTGTCTCTCTCAGTCCTAAATAGCAGATTCAAGCCAGCTTCTTGACTGGCACAGTAAAATTCTGCTTCGTGTCTTTCTATAATGTATTACAGCATGTAGTTAACCTTTAGAAACTTCAAAAATACATCAAACCAAATTTGGACTGTGAGACACAAACTGGGCTCTTTTGGGCTCTGTCTAGCATAGACCTCCTATTCCACATGGCTGCTTATCAGGCCATTTCTATCAGTGTCTTCTGCTTTCTCTTCCTCAGCCTACCTGAATCAACCCCCTACCTTGAATTTGCTGCCAGACAAAATATAGATTTTTGGCAGAGAAAAAAAAAAAAGACCTGATTTGGAATATTGCCTATAGATATTAAGAAATCATGAAATGTTGCAAATATATCTGCTTGGGTATTAGTTTAAAATAATTGACAGCTGCATGAAATTCTCATTTTTCCCTCATATCCATAGAGGTAGGACTAGTTAGGCAGAGTTTGATATTTAAAAATTCATCTGCTGAGGGAGCTAAATTTCAAAAGGACCGTTTTCTTTCTAACAAAAAGATGTATTCATTCATTTTATAATACAGAAACAATGAAATATGCTATATTAAAAATGCACCCTGCATTTTCCTCCCTTTCTAAAAATTCACTTTTGAGCATTTTCCAAATGTAAAAATTTTCACGCACATGAAGTACTGTTTCAGAAGGTTGTGAGAAAGCCAAGGTAACAGTTTCTGTTATTAAAAGTTTTGCCTTTCGGTGTGACACGTTTGTAGTATTGAAACACCCAGTTAACACTGACTTCTGAGAACTTCTTTGTTTTACTTGTCTCAGTTCCATATGCTTTGTCTCTAAATTACGAACACATTGAGGTTTCTACCATCATGTGATCTAAATCATTGCTATACTCATCTGTATGTGAAAATTATTCACCTATTGTGAAGAGCTGCCCTCTTGGACTTCTGAAGCATTTAGACCATTAAATTTCAGGTAACTTAAATTCTTGCCCCCAAACTCCTATGCTGTATTCCTCTTTTCTAACTCATCAAAACCAAGTTCTGAAGCCAGAATATATCATGCACTGTTACTTCCAGTTGGTGTTAATGTTTG
Organism: Cervus canadensis; assembly: GCF_019320065.1. Classification (NCBI taxonomy): domain Eukaryota; kingdom Metazoa; phylum Chordata; class Mammalia; order Artiodactyla; family Cervidae; genus Cervus; species Cervus canadensis. Next base: position 50,956,388 of record NC_057400.1, on the reverse strand, counting down.
TTATGCTTCTCACAAGTGCAGATAACTTCACATTTGCATCATTAATAGACTTCTTTCAGAGCCTCTGCTCCTTCTGCTTCCTGCCTCTATTAGTCATCAGTAGACATGTTGGCGGGGTTATTCACCCCCCGCTTGTGAAAGTGCACTGTAAAATCTAAAGTGCTGAATATGTGTGCGATGTTGTTATTAATAACAGCATGTGCAGTCTACAAGGCCGCATACAGAGTACTCCAGCAACAGAAACGTTTTCCATGGTTTTATGAGACCTTGCGAGAAAGACAGTAAAATGTGTGGAGAAGTATTGCCTGTCAGGAAACATGGGTCCTGGTTCCTATTGAACCATTTAGCTGCTCTTAATTTAGTTCTGAGTGCTAAGTCTCTTATATACTACACTTTTATATACCACATTATTCCTTCATTTAATCCTCAAACTCCTACAAATTAGTTTTATTGTAACCATTTAACAGATGAGACTAGAACACTGAGGTATTGGGTAATTTGCCTAGGATATCACCACGAGTCAGTGGCAGAAACACAGTTTGGACCCAGAACTGTCTTGATTCCAAAAACTGTACTTCTCACCAGTCCACTTTTAATTGATAGGCTACAATGCTGCTGGAGAAGAAAAAGAGCTCCTGAATCAAGCGGAGAATTACTGCAGTAGGGGGGAGTGTGGATCAGACGATCTTCAAGGAGATAGCTCCTTCTAGATCCAGTGATTCTATGAAATAAGTAGGTAGCACTTATGCACATTCCACACTGGGAAGGAAAGAGAAGGAAAGGAAGGGAGAGGAATGACAAAGCAGAAGCTTGCAGTCAGCTCTTTTCGCATTCTGCATATGTTTACTTCTGCTCTGGCCCCACCCCCTCGGGGCTTCAGACTTCTGTTTGGCTCCCCTCCAAACAAGCAGAGCACCCATCAGTTGCATACTCCTCACTTAAAAAAAAAAGTCAGTCTGTACTGCAAGTGGAAAGAAAAACTCTTAAGTGTCCTCAAGGGCTCAGCTCCAGCATAATCTAAAATATGTGATCAGAGAGTGTCAATAATAAAATATGAGTGAAAACATCTTTATTTAAAACATTGTATGTACATGAATGCCACATTAATGCCAATTCAAGCATGAAATACTGAGCATTTCTTGGAATATGGTTTGGGATTTGAGAGGCACAAAGGTACCTGCAAGATGGCTTTGGTGTAGTTATAAATACAAATAGAAATAAAATAACAGTTGCATCTTCATTTATAATGAATATATACTGTGGCCTCAAAGCTGCAGAGGAGACTGGGTGCCAAAATCTGTCTTTCATTAACATATGCCTTAAATGACAGGGAAGAGGTGTTAAGACAAAATTACATTTTCCTCTGCGTATGAATCAGCAACATGCAGTAACAAGCAAGTAATAATAGTTCTGCGTGTAAGTGCCTGCAGAGGGTAAGAAAAACAGCATCAAATTGAAAGTGCAAGTTCATCTGCGAGAGGGCCCAGGTGGTGGCAGAGCATGGCTCCCTTGAGCACCATTCTGAAGTGTCTCGGCACAGTGACCCGGACTCTGGCAAGCCAGGTTGGCATGAGCTGCACGGGGCACATTAAAACCTCCAGATGGCTCAAAGCAGCCCACCCTCAGCTGCTCCCAGAGCTCGTCGAAAGCACACTCCGAGGCAGCTCCACTAGCCAAGGGTTTAAAACAGGTGCTTTGGATTCTGCGGTGCATGTGGTTTCACAACCACTCAACCTTCAGTCAGGAAGAGCTAGAGGCAGGTGAAGAGATAAATAATGTTAACATTACATAAGGAGCAAAAAAGGATATTTAAGAGCACATAGATGTCAAGTAGTCACACACAGTGTTTGGTTAGCAGTGTCCTTGGCACCCCTGTGATTTGTGTCCTTACCTTTGATTTTTTTCAGCAGATAGGCACTAAGTAGAGCCTGGACTCCAGAAAATATGTGCTTTTCTATCAGCTGTTACCTGCCAAATTAGGTGAGCTATTGATTGCCTCCTAAAAAAGGCCCAAACGTCTCTCCTACTTGGGCCTACTCAAGAAAACTATGAGTTTTATTATCCTTAACACAGATTCTTTGGCAGTGTTTTCAACCCATTGCTCCTTTACATGAGACTTCTAGTTCTTTGCAGGAAAAGCAGAAGTTAATTTTTTCTTTCTTATGTAATCTTTAGATATCAATTGTTGGTTGTTTCAGAACACTTTAGGGAAGGACAATCACCCTTCAAGTCTTTTAAGACTTTATTGGTGAAAAGCTCTAAAACTGTGTAACTTCCTGGCATTAATGAGATGTTGAGTCTCTTGCATTAGTTTGTTGTTCAGTCGCTCAGTCGTGTTTTGTTTTGTTTTTTTTAATCCTGTGTACTTAACAAAAGCAACTGTGGTTGCTGCCTCATTTCTCTCACCTCCAGCCTCTTGAGAGAAACTTGTCTTTCTCCTGAGTCTGTCCTGCTGAACAGAACGTAATAGCTCTCCATACATCTTTAGTTATGCCCTCCTCCTTCAGGTGAGCTGAGACAGCGTCCCCTTAAGCAGCATTGGAACTTGCACTGAAAACTGCCTGAAAGAGAATGGCTGAAATTGCCAGCGTCACATGCCGCATTGAAGCAAGGAAATTTCTGCCTCTGAGGATAATAGCTTTTCTCCTTGCTCATACATCTTCCTTCACAGCCCTCATTTATTTTAATGTATATATTCCATTTTGACTCTCTGGAAGATATTTTTTAAAGGTTTTTTAAAAATCCAAATGAAAGATGAAATTCAGGATCCAGAAAGGCATCTATTTATCCTGTCATGAATGTATTCTTAATCAACCAGTCTTTCTAAGCGTCTCTTCATTTGCTGCTTTGTTTCGTAATAGAACACTCGGGCTCTGGAGATTAGTGAGACAAAGCTTCATTATAACCATCCTTGTTCTACTCCCATGTCTTACAGGCTTTCTCTTCCTAACTCACTCTCCAGGTGCTTCTTTCTCTTGCCAAATAGTGCAAGGAAATACTTCTGCAGATCTTTTGTTTGCTTTAGAAAAAAACACTGATCCAGGCTTTCCCATTTGGGGGAGTGCTGCTCATTTCCTGACTGGCCTTTAAAGTTTGGCTCAGTAGCAACCTGGGGATTTGTTTTCTACCCAGAGTGAAAGGAGCTTGGTGCCCAGTGGCCCCATGCTGGAATGAGAATTAAAATTCTACTCATTCCCTGGGTAAGCAAGCTGATGCTTTCCTCATAGATTTTTTTTCCATTCCTCAAAGTTTTGATGTTTAGTCATTTAGCTTTGGCTTTTGAGAGACATTTTAGTAGGATTGTTTCTCCTCCAAGTGCATTCAGAAGCTGATCATGGGTACAAGGAAACTCTCAAGAATGAAGAATTCCCTGTTTGCTGTTTTTTACCTACAATGAAAATGATGTACAACACATGCAGTGTTTACCCCTACTGCATGCAGTTCCGTACCCAACTGCCTGACCTCGGAAAGAAGCTGTGACACCCAAAGAATCTGGCTTGAGCCACCTCCCTTTCTAAGTCCACAAGACTGCCGAGTCAACAAAGCTTTGGTTATCACCCAGTTACATTTTCTTATTTCATGTAAGCTTTGTAAATCTTGTGCTTTCTTCGCTTGGGCACGTTTACATTAAGTTTGATTCTAGTTGTGTATCTTTATCTATACTAGAGTTACGGTTATATATGAGTGTAAGTTACTCTTCATTCATTCTACCATGGGGAATTTATCCATAGTTTGTTATGAGGTGTCAGTAACTTTCCAAACCTGGAGCCTATACTTTAAATATACTGATGCATTTTTAAATTAAAAGATGTTTAAACTAGAATAGTGGAATGATAAAAATAGAAAACTTTGACTGATAAAGGTCTTCATTACATTGGGTGGGTGTTGTCTTTAAGGACTTAATCTATAATATAAAATAATATGGCAAATAAAATACCATATGGGGAGGGAGTTACAGACAAAGTTATTGGCATAGACAAGGTCCAGTTAAGGAAGCATACCGTGTCAGTATGATGACAAGGAATCTAGGGTCAGGCACATACAGACAGTCACCACTGTGAAAGGCTACCAGTAGAAGCAGCTGGCACTCTGGCCCAGAGAACGTAGGCAGTGTTCACAGGCAGAGTAGCCAAATACTGTTCCAGTGACCCAAAGAAAAATGCAAGGCCAGGGAAGATAGTGGCAAGAGTGACTTGTAATTGAACTTCAGAGAACTAGACTGCAAGCTTAAATGCCTCCTAGCCTGGCCCAGGAAGAACCAAAGGCTTCAGAGGCCATGAGCTGTTTTTCTGTTTACCTGAATTATATCACAGAAATGGCCATTAAGACATTTCGTTCTTAATACATTTTAGAAGAACAAAGACTTGCTTATGTCTGATTCTTTTTATTTCAGAGCCTTGTGTGTGTTTTCACAAAGTATGAGTTTATTGATATCCATAAATCTGGAAAGATGGGGTACAGCTTTAGAATAAACACACCCAGAAAGGTGCAGACAGACGGGGACGTTGGCCAAGCCAGAAGATTGTCCTCATTTCCCAGTGTGACAGAGGAAAGTCTAGCTCCTACTTTGCAGAAGGGAACAGATTAGGTATCAGTATAATAGAGTCACCAAATGATTAAGATGTGCTGGCCTTCTGCAAGGAAATAAATGGAGGGCAAGTGAATACAGGCCAGAATAGCCTGTGATACAACACCACAATATGTAGTCACCCCCATCTGATGAAGTTCAAGAGGCCCCCAGAGTATCCCTGTGTTGCTTGCCCACATTTTAAACCAACTGAGAAAGACCAAAGTGCCAAAAGATGAAAATTAAAACGTGAAGCTGATACTGGAGAGAATGGCTCAGGGTGCATGGAAACAGTTGTCCCCCTAGTACTGAACCCCAGAATCAAAACCCACAGCTGGACAGCCAGGCCACAAGAATCTACCCATGAGTGAATGCCCCCAACCTTGTACAGAGTGCCTGGCTTCCAAGAGACAGTGAAAAAGGACTAGGTTAAACATGCCTAATTCACTTTCACATTCCCAGATTCACTTTTCATCTAAGTCACTTCACCTCTCCCAGGAATGAGGAAGACAGGACTCAAGAGATCGTTTGCTGTCCCTACACATGGCAAGAAACAACAGGAGTGGAAATTACCTCAACGTCTTGTAAGTGCTGAGATAAAACATACCCCACATCTACTGAGACTAGAACAGTGTGGAGTGGACTCGACTTTGTTGTTTTGTCAATTGCTGAGCCATCTGCTCAGCATTTACCTGTAAGGCTGTGGCAGCTTACCTGGTCTGTAAGCATCTGCCTTAGTGATGGGTAGAATCTACACAGTATGCTCTGACACTTGTACATGGTTAGAATACTGGGAACTGCAAACAAAATGAATTTCCAAAGTTATAACCAGTGACTTATTCTGGGAGCCCCACTACACTTAAACCTTTACTAGACATCGCTAAATAAATGGCCAAGAGGTCTCACAGCTCTGCCAAGCAGCACTTCTACACTGACTCACTGTACACCAACACTTCTTAAGCTATTTGAGGTGAAGAACCACTGGTTGCTTTTTGTTTTATTTTACCAATTTTCACATGTCCCAGATCCATAGTTTCATAAAACACAGTAACGGTAAATTAATAGGAAAAAAAAATTACTCCAGTTCCTGGCATTGCTGCCTTGTTCCTGCCCTCTCCCCACGATCTCCTTGTTACTGCCCGCTCAGGCAGTGTGGGGGGCTTCCCTGCTTAGTGGTGGAGAATCCTCCTGCCAACGTAGGAGATTCGGGTTCAATCTCTGGGTCAGGAAGATCTCCTGGAGAAGGAAGGAGCAAGCCACTCCAGCATTCTTGCCTGGGAAGTCCCATGGACAGAGGAGCCTGGCAGGCTGCACTCCGTAGGGTCTCAAAGAGTTGGACGTGACTTGGCGACTGAACAACCAAGAACAACTACAGCCAGTGTGTACCAGTTATGTGTCAGGCATCCCTGTTGGTGTGGGGAATGAAGGGGTGAACAGGAAAAGGTAAAGTTAGGACATGGACACAAATTTACTCAGTCTCTCTGCCCACCCCATCAGGAACCGGGAAGGAAACACCAGCACCGAGTCACAACCCACCCCTTGACCTGCCCTGCTGTAAACCATAGGGAGGGGACTTCCCTGGAGGTCCAGTGGTTAAGACTCCACGTTTCCACTGCAGGTTCCATCCCTAGTCAGGGAACTAAGATCCCACATGCCGTGTGGCACGGCCAGAAAAATAATAAGCCACAGGGAGACTAAAAACCTATGTCAGAGTATTTGTCTGACTTTGCCTCCTGAACCCCATTGTCTCTCTTTACCTCAGAGTGTACCGTGCCAGGACCTAGGCTCCTGCACCTAGAAATGTTTGGTCCAATGCTCAGTGATTTGTGCTGCCATCCTTCTCATCAAGTTGTCTGTGTGAAGTGAACAAAACCACACCTCACCACCCTGCTGTCACCAGGGTTCTTTTTTTTTTTTTAATTTATTCTTTATTGAAGGATAACTGCTTTACAGAATTTTGCTGTTTTCTGTCAAACCTCAACATGAATCAGCCATAGGTACACATATGTCCCCTCCCTTTTGAACCCCCTTCCCATCTCCCTCCCCATTCCATCCCTCTAGGTTGATACAGAGCCTCTGTTTGAGTTTCCTGAGCCAGACAGCAAATTCCTGTTGGCTATCTATTTTACATATGGTTTTTATTGGTTCGCTTTTTAAATTTTTGACTTTTTTGTGAATATGTGAATTGGTGCAAAGTAGTTTCTATGCTGATGTAAAATGGAAAGAGAGATGATTCAGTTCTTTTGTTGAAGTCAAAACCTGTGATATTTTCCCCCCACTCAATAGTATTTAAATGCTGGGTTGATGCCAAACTCAAAGAACATGGAGAACTTGGGGGAAGGCCAGAGACAGATAAAATATTATTAATAGTTTTTTTAATAGGAGCCATGAAGAAAATGTGTTTATTAACCCTGGAAGAACATCACATTAGAAGATGAGAATGATAGCTTCCAGGTAGAAACAGAGAGTTCTCAGAGAAGAAACATGGGACCTGTTTAGATATAAATCCTAGCTCTGTCCTGCTGGTTGTGTAACCTTAAACAAGATACTTAACCACTCTGAGCCTCAGTAATTGGAGATCATAGTGCTTACCTGAAGCTTGTTGCAAGGACTAAATACAATGCACATCAAGTCAAAGGCATGATGCCTGGAGATAATTGGTCCTTAATAAGTGGTAATTAATAGATTTTTAAAAACAAAGGATGGTGATCAAGTCTTTGTCTTTTTGAAAGGAGGAGAAATGTACTCTTCCTGTAATATAAATATTGTAAATTAGACATAAGAAACTTTTCCTAACTATAAAGAATTTTCTTATTCAAATTATTGCTGTCTCCTTGGCTTACATTCAGTTCATTTCAAGCATGTATTAAGCATCTGTCCACCATGTGCCAGAAACTGCTGGACACGGCATACTGGGATGACTAGGACGTGGCCTTTGCTCTTTAGATGCCCACAACTTAGGATGGATGCCCATCTGTTTGAGATGTGGTTATCTCCTACTTAAAGTCTCTTGGCTTTAGCTGGCCACTACCATTTGACCACCATGGTCTACCCAACCCAAACAATATCAGTTGGCATCCTAATTTTTCAGACGCTTTTCAAAGCCCTCCATGAATAAATCTAGTCATGTGCTACCCAGCAAAAACCAAACAGCAAGGAAAACAAGTCACAATTGGATGAGGTCTGGGCTGCCTTCAAGAGAACTGTATTCCTCTGTTAGTGCTGCAAAACCCCACCCTATACATGATTCATCTGAGCTGGTCATCTAACCAAAGAACCTGATTTGGCTCATCTCTTGCTATAATCATCACCTGATCACATAAATTAAAAAAACTAGCCTCTGTGGAGGCCAGAAATAAACCCTTGCATACATGCTTAAGTGATTTTTCCAAAGGGTGCTGTGACCGTTCAGTGGGGAAAGGACAGTCTTTCCAATAAATTATGTTGGGAAGACTGGATTTCCACATGCAAAAGAATTAAGTTAGACCCTAACTTTATATCACATAGAAAAATTAATTCAAGATGAATTTTTTTAAAAAAAACCCAAATGTAAAACCTAAAACTATGAAACTCTTAGAAGAAAACATATGGGAAAAGCTTCAAGATGTTGGATTTAGTAATAATTTCTTGGAATATGACACCAGAAGCACAGGCAATAATAACAGAAGAATGATCAACTGGAACACATCAAAATTTAAAACTTTTGTACATCAAAAGACAAAACAGAGTGGAAAGGCAACCCACAGAACAGGAGCAAGTATCTGCAAACCTTATATTTGACAAGGGGTTAATATCCAGAATATAGAAAGAACTCCTACAACTCAACACCACCAAATCAATTAAAAGAATGAACAAATGAATTAAATAGACGTTTCTCCAAAGAAGGTATGAAAAGTGTCCAGTTAGCATATGAAAAGATGTTCAACATTACGAATCAAAACCACAGTGGCATAGCACCTGACACCCATTAGGATGGCACTATTAAAAAGCAGAAGATAACAAGTGTTGGCAAGACTGTGAAGAAATTGGAACACTTGTGCCCTATTAGTAGGAATGAAAAACAGTGCAGCCACTTATGGAAAACAGTATGGTGGTTCCTCAAAAAGTTGAAGGTATCATTACCACGTAAGCCAGCAACCCCACTTCTGGATATATATCCAAAAGAATTAGAAGTGGGGGCCCAAAGTGGTATATATTCATAGAAGCATTATTCATAATAACTGAAAGGTGGAAGTAACCCAAGCATTCATCAGCAATGAGTGGGTAAACAAAACATGGTATATACATACAAAGGGATGTTATTCAGTCTTCAAGTGGAAGAAAATTCTGACACATGCTACAACATAGATAAACCTTGAGGACATTATGCTAGCTAAAATAACGAAAGGACAAGGTATGATTCCACTTACGGATACATGTAATTCATAGAGACAGAAAAGCTTCATGACTGGATATAGCAATGATTTCTTAGAGTATGACACCATATTCAAGTTTACAGAGTAAGTAGGCTGGGGTTGCCTGGGTTTTAGTTTTGCAAGATGCAAAGTGTTGTGTAGATGGATGGTGGTGATGGTAATACAATGTGAATGTACATAATGCTACTGAGCTGTACACTAAAAATGGTTGATGGTAAATTTTATGTGTATTTTTACCACAGTTAAAAACCAGCCCTTGTGTTGAGCCTGGCCTTCCCAAATCATGAATTTGCGGCCTTCTATCACTAGCTCTATTCTTCCCACCCACTTTCCATATACATCACCCTGTCTACCACTGTTGTTTACTATTCCCAGCCCACTTGGACTCAGCCTGGCACTTTGCACACACTCTCATCGCCCACTCCATGGAGAGAGGAGTTAAGTACAAGAGATCCTGGGCTTCTAACACCACAGTACTTTCTCATAATGCCCACCACTAAGAATACTCTAGAATCATCAAACCCTTCACCAAGCAGACCTGGAAAAATCTCAGACCTTCCACCAACCCTTGTGGCTGGAAGTGATAGGTAAACAGAGTGTTTAAAGCAAAGGTGTTACGTTGACTTTCCCCACACAGTGTGCTGGCACAAAAGGAAGAAGCCGCCCTGGCATTTGTTGAGGGTCTTAATGAGAATTTTAGGCACTGTCTCTACTCCAACTCTTCATCGCCTGCCTTCAGACAAAAATGTTCATTTCCCTTTTCCTGATCTTACATCCCCCTTCAGAGTTCATGTTCATCTTCTTACCTATTACCTTGGCTTCCCTGCTATTTCAATCCAAAGATCCCTTTCAACTGTGCTCCCTAAGGCTTGGTCCTGATGAGTGTCACACATGACATACATGGCACCCCTGTGAGGTAGGATGCAATATAGAAATGTACATGCTATCAAATTCAGTATCTTCTTGACTTTAAAGAATGTTTAGGTGACCAAGTCAAAAGTTTTGGTCATATAAAATGAAGCCATATACACTTTCTATTTTGCCCTTTTTTATTAAAAATGTATACTATTTTGTTACTATCTCTGCCCACCAGAGGAGTCTGTTGGAAATACAGAATCTGTCCCCACCCCAGATGCTTTGAATCAGGATCTGTATTTTAATAAGATCTCCAGGTAATTCATATGGATATTAGAACAACAACTGTTCTAGAAAGCCTCTAGCTGCTCCTGTTGGAGCAATGGATCTCCACATTGGCTGTGCCTTAGAAACACCTGGGAGGCTCTTAAAACATATTGATCGTTTGGTCCTACAACTTTATTCTGATTTTATCCATCCATGGGGACCATGAGCATTGGTGTTTATTTTCGATTCTCAGAGATTTTGATGCCTAGCCAGGGTGGAAAACCATTGAGAGTATGACTTAAAATATCACAGAGAATTCCATGACTTTTGAACTGATTTGGAGCTGCAAAACAGTAGAGTCAGACTGTAAAGTATAAATAGGTTTTGAATCTAAATATATGTATATTAACTTGAAACTAGAGATTGTATGTATAAGTGACTTTTAAAGTCTTCCTCTCTTATTCCTGAGCTTTCCAAGTGGCACTAGTAAAGAATCCACTTGCCAGTGCAGGAGACACAAGAGACATGGGCTCGATCCCTAGGTCGGGAAGATCCCCTGGAGTAGGAAATGGCAACTCACTCCAGTATTCTTGCCTGGAAAATTCCATGGATAGAGGAGACTGGCAGGTCACAGTCCACTGGGCTGCAGAGAGTTGGACATGACTGAACAATTAAGCACACACACACTCTTATTCCTTATTTGTGTCTTATTGTCTTCTCATTAGAATGTTTCAAGGGCTTTCCACCAAGCCCATGCTTCTGTCCCACGGACCAAAGCTGGTGCTGCTGTCAAGGGCTCAGGTACAAAGTACTGGGGGGAGCAGCCAGCACTATCAGTTTGGCTGCTGGTACTATTTGTTTGAATACTCCAGAAACTCACTGTACTAATGCACATGGCTCAGGCATGCTAGAATCCCAGCAGTGAAGACCTTGTGACCTCAAATGTCCTCATATACACTTCTTGCAAATCAGCTGTGGGGACTCAGCATAACCATCCAGCACATACACACAAACAACTTTAGTATCACCACACCAACCTACAGCTTCCAAAATTTCTTTAGTCTCTTCCCATGTGTTTTGATTTTTATTTGTCCTTTCAGAGAGCTCAGTCAGAATTGATCATCATCTGAATGGGTTTGAGAGCAGAGAACTTCACCAGCCAGGTGCGTCTACTTTTCCTGAAGATATGCTTTTCTTCTGTGGTCATGGGTAAGTAGATGGGGGCCTCTTTGCAAGGCCTGTGTAAACATATATTCACCTATACCCTTCATTCCTATCCCAGGAATTAGTTTTAAGATATTTAAATAGATTTTTTAAAGTCAGTGTTAGAAAACATATTTTAAGTGCTTTAAAGTGAAATTCAATTTAATTGATTTATCAAATCTTAATTGAATCCATGCTGTTACCATCAGGGGAAAATGACTAGCAGCTTCTCCATTGTTATTGAAATACTCATCTTCTTGATAAATATTTTGACATGCTTTGAAATGCCAAAAATATGCATGATGTGTACCATACAGTCGAGAATTAGAGCTCTTGCTTTGGCATAAAGCTTATTTCAGGTGGGGAAAGAGGCAGTTGATAATGCAGATAAGAAAGTAGAATTAGTAAAATAGTCATTTTTTATGGATATGATATGTTTCAAGATAGGGTCCTAGCATCTTAATTTCTCTGCAACAAATGTACCCTAAATGAAAGTGAGTCATTTTGAGGTTGTAATTTCTAGCTCCTAATTAAATATGAGCAACTGAGCAAGTCAATCTTTTTCTGCCTCAAAGTATTTATTTGTAAAATCAGGAAATTGAACCAAGAGTCCAATGAGGTCCTTTTCAGCTCTACATGTCAGTGATTCTATAAATTCTTAGTTAAAGTATATATTATCAAAAGGCAAAGACAACATCTTCTATCTTTCCCAGCTCCTGGTTTTGCCATCATGTAGAAAATAACAGAAATAAAAACAAAATTCAGAAAAAAATTCTCTTATCCCAGCATTTAAAAGTGTTTTCATTTTATGTTCCATTCTGGGCCTTGAATATATGGATACATAATTTTATATAATTCCAAATAGGTAAAATTTTATATTTGACTTACCTTACTCAACATTATCTAACATTTTTATATTATCATTATCACTCACAATTATAGTTTAAGTGGCCACATAATATTCCATTTCATTAATGTACCATAGTGTATTTCTATATTTGTAAATTTAGATTGCTTTTAATGTTTGATAAATGCTGCAGCAAACTTTGTATTCATATGAGTCTTCTTTTGAATAATTTTCTAAGAATAAATTCTAGAGATGTGATTAGTGAGTTCAAGAAAGTCTCTTTACAGTTGCTTATAAGCAATGACAAGTGGCTTAAAACCTTACAATGATTTACATTATTTCCACCAAATCTGAGAGTGACAGTTTAACCAAAGTCTCACCAAAGGTGTGGTATGAAATGACACTTAATGTCAAAGTACATTTCTTTAATTATAGGCAATCTTGAACATTTTTCCATTTGTGATTGCATTTTAGCTTCTGTGAAGTGTCAGTTCAGTTCAGTTCAGTCAGTCAGTTGTGTCCAACTCTTTGCGACCCCATGAACTGCATGACGCCAGGCCTCCCTGTCGATCACCAACTCCCAGACACCCAAACCCATGTACATTGAGTGGATGATGGCATCCAACTATCTCGTCCTCTGTCGTCCACTTCTCCTCCTACCCTCAATCTTTCCCAGCATCAGGGTCTTTTCAAATGAGTTAGCTCTTCACATCAGGTGGCCAAAGTATTGTAGTTTCAGTTTCAGCACCAGTCCTTCCAATGAACACCCAGGACTGATCTCCTTTAGGATGGACTGGTTGCATCTCCTTGCAGTCCAAAGGACTCTCAAGAGTCTTCTTCAACACCACAGTTCAAAAGCATCAATTCTTTGGCACTCAGCTTTCTTTATAGTCCAACTCTCACATCCATACATGACCACTGGAAAAACCATAACCTTGATTAGACGGACCTTTGTTGGCAAAGTAATGTCTTTGCTTTTTAATATGCTATCTAGGTTGGCCATAACTTTCCTTCCATGGAGTAAGCGTCTTAATTTCATGGCTGCAATCACCATCTGCAGTGATTTTGGAGCCCAGAAAAATAAAGTCAGCCACTGTTTCCACTGTTTCCCCATCTATTTGCCATGAAGTGATGGGACCAGATGCCATGATCTTAGTTTTCTGAATGTTGAGCTTTAAGCCAACTTTTTCACTCTCCTCCTTCACTTTCATCAAGAGTCTCTTTAGTTCTTCTTCACTTTCTGTCAGAAGGGTGGTGTCATCTGCATATCTGAGGTTATTGATATTTCTCCTGGCATTCTTGATTCCAGCTTGTGCTTCTTCCAGCCCAGTGTTCCTCATGATATACTGTGCATTTAAGTTAAATAAGCAGGGTGACAGTATACAGCCTTGACATACTCCTTTCCCAATTTGGACCCAGTCTGTTGTTCCATGTCCAGTGCTAACTGTTGCTTCCTGATCTGCATACAGGTTTCTCAAGAGGCAGGTCAGGTGGTCTGGTATTCCCATCTCTTGAAGAATTTTCCACAGTTTTTTGTGATCCACACAGTCAAAGGCTTTGTCATAGTCAATAAAGCAGAAATACATGTTTTTCTGGAACTCTCTTGCTTTTTCAATGATCCAGCAGATGTTGGCAATTGATCTCTGGTTCCTCTGCCTTTTCTAAAACCAGCTTGAACATCTGGAAGTTCACGGTTCATGTATTGCTGAAGCCTGGCTTGGAGAATTTTGAGCATTACTTTACTAGCATGTGAGATGAGTGCATGGTGCAGTAGTTTGAGCCTTCTTTGGCATTGCCTTTCTTTGGAATTGGAATGAAAACTGACCTTTTCCAGTCCTGTGGCCATTACTGAGTTTTCCAAATTTGCTAGCATATTGAGTGCAGCACTTTCACAGCATCATCTTTCAGGATTTGAAATAGCTCAACTGGAATCCCATCACCTCCTAGCTTTGTTCGTAGTGATGCTTCCTAAGGCCCACTTGACTTCACATTCCAGGATGTTTGGCTCTAGGTAAGTGTGAGTGATCACACCATCATGATTATCTGGGTCATGAAGATCTATTTGTACAGTTCTTCTGTGTATTCTTGCCACCTCTTCTTAATATTTTCTGCTTCTGTTAGGTCCGTACCATTTCTCTCCTTTATTGAGCCCATCTTTGCATGAAATGTTCCCTTGGTATCTCTAATTTTCTTGAAGAGATCTCTAGTCTTTCCCATTCAGTTGTTTTCCTCTATTTCTTTGCATTGATTGCTGAGGAAGGCCTTCGTATCTCTCCTTGCCATTCTTTGGAACTCTGCATTCAAATGGGTGTATCTTTCCTTTTCTCCTTTGCTTTTCCCTTGTCTTCTTTTCACAGCTATTTTTAAGGCCTCCTCAGACAACCATTTTGCTTTTTTGCGTTTCTTTTTCTTGGGGATGGTCTTGATTCCTGTCTCCTGTACAATGTCACAAACCTCCATCCATAGTTCATCAGGCACTCTGTCTATGAGATCTAGTCCCTTAAATCTATTTCTCACTTCTACTGTATAGTCATAGGGATTTGATTTAGGTCATACCTGAATGATCTAGTGGTTTTCCCTACTTTCTTCAATTTAAGTCTGAATTTGGCAATAAGGAGTTCATGATCTGAGCCACAGTCAGCCCCTGGTCTTGTTTCTGCTGACTGTATAGAGCTTCTTATCTTTGGCTGCAAAGAATATAATCAATCCAATTTCAGTGTTGACCATCTGGTGATGTTCATGTGTAGAGTCTTCTCTTGTGTTGTTGGAATAGGGTGTTTGCTATGACCAGTGTGTTCTCTTGGCAAAACTCTATTAGCCTTTGTCCTGCTTCATTCTGTACTCCAAGGCCAAATTTGCCTGTTACTCCAGGTGTTTCTTGACTTCCTACTTTTGCATTCCAGTCCCCTATGTTGAAAAGGATATCTTTTTTGGGTGTTAGTTCTAGAAGGTCTTGTAGGTCTTCATAGAACCATTCAGCTTCAGCTTCTTCAGCGTTACTGGTCTAATTGTGAAGTGTCTAATTGTACTTTTTTCCATTTATCTGGCTGTGCAACTGTGGATGAGTCACTTAACCTCTCTGTGGCTCCGTTTTCTTATTTGTAAACAGACTAATAATTAATAGTACCTTTCTATAGAGTTGATGTTGGATTAAATGGGTTTCTAAATGTAAAGCATATAGAATAGTACCTGATACATGGAGGACCTTCAAAAAAAATGTTAGAATTAGAGCTAGTAGTAGCATTGGTATTAGTTATCTAATAGATATTAGTGATTTTCTTTATAATTTATATCAAAAATTAAAATATTTCTTCTAGTCCTTGTATAAATGCATACTTATCTTTGATAAATTAATGGGAAACCTATTTATGTAATATAGATGTAACTTTTTTTGGCCTGCTGGGTTTCGTTATTTTCTTGTTTTAATTTCTGTATTAGTTTTGCATGTGTTTGTGTACACACACAGGCATATGAATACGTACTTTTTCACAAATCCAGACACAGTGTCTGTGCAAAAGGGACAGCTCATAGAAATGTTGATTGCAGACAGTGCTTAGAATGGCACACCCAGCTCAGCTGAAGAACTGTTCAACCAAGTCATTTAGAAAAATAACAAATAAACAAAACCAGAAGTGAAATCAAACTGCATACATACACTCACTTATAAAACCAAAATCAAAAACAAGCCATGTAAATACATGCACATTACAAATAAAACCGTGAAGGTTTTAAGCCAGAGAAAACAGCCAGATGTAAGCCATGGAAATTTCTCTTTAAGAGTAATTGATTCTCCGTGTGCAATCATTGCCTGATTCCTGGCACACAGAGATCTGAAATACACCACTCCGAGGAAAAACAAAAAGGCAGCATCAATAAATCGCCTTTGGGAGTACGCAAGCTCAGCCTACAACAGCATGGATGGAAGAAATCCCTAGGGAAGGAACTCAGGAGGGATATAGGGAGCTCAGAAGAGCAAAGTTAGCCATGTTCAAGACCCAGGTTAATCATCTACACAGTGAATGAACTGAAAGAAAAGGATAAAGAGAAATTTTAAAACAGTTATATGAGTAGTGGGAGGAACTGAAGAAGCCCACTGCGCAAATGAGGATTGGAAACTATTTAAACTGGATAATACAGTATGTGTTTTGGCTCTGAGAAGACAGAAGTTGAACTTTTGAGTAGTAATCAAGGACTTGGTCTCAAAGTATTTGCAAATAGCGCCAGTATGGAGAACAGATGCTGACATTATTGCCAATGGAAATCGCAACGTGATAGTTGGAGTGTGAGACCGAAAGAAACCACAGGGAATTTTTGTGGAAAGCTCGGTATTGAAAATGATTTATGGTTGACTTAAGGAGGAGACAAGGAAAATAAGGCTACAGTATATATACCTTCTGACTGCTGCAGACAAAGGATGTATAAACAGCCATAGCTCTCCAACCTCTTGGAAATCAGAGCTCTGCTCACACAGAAAGGCGCCAGAATGTTTGTCTGAGTTAAGTGGATACTTCTTTTTTAGTATCTAAGAATAGTTATCCTCCTTTCCTCTCTCATTACTGTTTGGGTATCCTTAAGAATCCTCACCAGCTATTAAGTATTGTGGAATCACCCACAGATCCGTGGGGTGCTTATTACATCCCAAACAGGATCAGAGGAACATTGCACAAGGCCCTAGGCTTGAAAGGTGAGCAGCTCTATTTTGTTATTGTTACATGTGTAAACTACTTTGTTTTTTGTTTATTTGGTTGCACTAGGTCTTACTTGTGGCATGTGGGATCTAGTTCCCTGACCAGGGCTCAAACCCAGGCCCCCTGTATTGGGAGCATGGAGCCTTAGCCATTGGACCACCAAGAAAGTCCCTGAGGTATTTTTATGCTGGAAAACAAGTTGGTGAATTCAGGAGAGTCAGGTGAGTCTTCCAAAAATACCTGATGATCACACTCTGATTTCTCTTCAGATCGTGTAAATCTTTATCCTTTTACAAAAATATCTGCTAAAGTATGCTGAGGCAGGAAAGATGTGGCCATTCCTTATTGTCCCTTAAGTTATATCCTTTATTCAAAGGGCAAAGAACCAGCAGGATCTCTCAGATAGGAAGCACGAACTTTTTGAGCTTTCCTAGAGGGAGTCTGGGCTTCCCTGGTGACTCAGAAGTTCGATCCCTGGGTGGGGAAGATCCCCTGGAGAAGGGAATGGCTACCCATTCCAGTATTCTTGCCTGGGAACTCCCATGGACGGAGGAGGCTGGCGGACTACAGTCCACGGGGTTGCAAAGAATCAGACAGGACTGAGGGACTTTCAGTTTCACTTCAGAGGGAGTCTGCATTTTGAAATGGAAAAAGAAAGATATGTTTAGCAAAAGGCAGTAGGATTTTCATATGAGACACAGACTTAAGACATGTTGATTTTGGGCCTTAAGTCCTGAGAACCACTGAAGAAGAAGTGAGGTTCATAATGAACAACAATAATAGCAAAAAAAGCATCTCCAAAAGATAGAAACAATGAGTTTTAATATCTGTCCGGTGACAACTCTTAAAGCAAAGGAAACAGTTAAGGAAAGTAAATCTGGGCTCTGTGCCCAGGAACCTGAACCAACTAAGCTAATCAGTGGCCAGCTTTGTTACCTCTGAAAATGGATCCAGGTTCTCTCAAAGTGTATAGACATTCTCCCCACACATGTATCTCACCAGCACCCTCCCCATTATTGCCTACTTGAGTTTCCTCTGAAAACTGTTCATCCCAGAGCCTAAGACCACAGTGGTCTACCCAAATCTGTACCCGAATAACTATGGAGATTCAAGTGCACCCTGAGTGGTCAGCATGTCCATTTCAGGTCCATTTTTTGGGGACTGTCTATGTCAGTCCAAAAACACCAGACACAGCCAGGGCAGATGAAAAGGTGAGGACTATATGCTTGCATTGCTGTCTCCACCCTCCTTTCCTTGGTGGAATCCTCATCAGTGTTCAGGATTCCCTCACATGTCTCCTATTATCTTCTCTCTCTAAACCCCACTGGTGGAGAGAGCTGTTTCCATAGCATTTTGTACATAACACAGATTATGGATTTTCTACATTGTTTTGTAACAGTTTGCTTGTCTACCTTTCTTGCTGGGCCATCCACTCCATGATGGGAAGGATAAAAATTTTTCATATCTGTATCTCCAGTCCCAACCCAATATCTAGAATTGTATTATCCAGTACAGGGGTCACTAGCCACATGTGGCTGTTGAGCATGGGAAATGTGGCTAACTAAAATTGAGACATGTAAAATACACTTCAGGCTTTGACATATGAATAAAAGAATGTAAAATAGTTCATAAGTTTTTGTATTGGTTACCCATTAAAATGATAATATTTTGGATATGAGTTAAATATAGTATTAAAATTTTATGTTTGTTTTTACTTTTAAAAAGTTTAAAATTATATTTCAATTGGACAGGAACATTGGTCTGGAACATAGCAGCAGTTTGTTCAAGTCAGAGTTTTAGCAAGAAAAAGAAGATATACTCAGTTTGGGTTTTGAAGAGATGTTAATGAGGGGACAATTTACAAAAGTGTGGGCAGGTTAAAGAAATACACAAAAGAGGCTGAAGCACCAAGAGCCTGGCAACAGAGGGGAGAAGTTAAAACTCAGCCTACAAAAGAAGGGGAGGAAATGATGTTACTAGATCACTAGAAGTGCTCTCAGGCTCACTTAGCATCCCTGGTGGCTTAGACAGTAAAGAATCCACCTGCAGTGCTGGAGACCCGGGTTCTATCCCTGGGTCGGGAAGATCCCCTGGAGAAAGGAATGGTTACCCACTCCGGTATTCTTGCTGGAGAATTCCATGGACAGAGGAGCCTGGCGGGCTACAATTCATGGGGTCACACAGAGTTGGACACAACTCAGTGACTAACACCACCGCTAGTTACAGAGGGACCCAGTTGCCACCAGAACCAGGAGCCAAGCAGAGAGAGAACTCACCTTTGATCTCCAGCTCTGCTCCCACCAACTGCAAGGAACCTAAAGCCTAAGGGCAAGGGACGCTGAGCGATGCACCTTCCAGAGCCCTGAGTAGCACAGAGAAAAGTGGAAGCTACATAGGTTAGAGCAGGAAGAGGGCAGAGGTAGAAGAATAACCAGCATAGAGCTTAATAAATGTGTGAATGAACGAATGAATAAAAGTAGACAATGGAGAACAGTGATATATTAATTTTTTCCCACGTGGAATATTTTTGCAATAGTACTGTTGAAATTGTTCTGTGGCACTAAAGGGTTTAGTGAATTTAGGGGTTCCACAGACATTTCTTCATTTAAATAAGGGGATTTATTTCCTAACTATTTAAAAGACTGCTAAAATACAACATGCACACAGGCACACATGTTGCCTATCAAAATTGTGAACACACTGGAAATAAATCATCATCAGCTTGTGCTGCCAGGTAAATCTGGTTTTGAGCAAACCTCAGAGTAAGAATCCTCCTGCCTCTTCTGTACTTTTATTTGAATGTCTTAAATGATTACTAATCAGGCAGGCTTAGGTCTGCATCAGTCTTTTATAAAAATTCAGATCTACACATGTTCTCTTATATAAAATGGTGCACTTTAGTAAGCCACTGTAGGACACTTAATTCAAGTACACACTGTAGCACACATAATTTAATAGTACACACTGTAGCACACATAACTCAAGCAAGTGCCCAGCAAGGTTCAGTCATGTGTATTTGGCACATGTTCTCACATCTCATCATACATCATTTTATATCATGTTTCTGTAAACATAACACATTTATGTTAAGGAATGTTATGATTATGGATATCTTTAGGAAGTCAATTTGAAATATTCTTCTGGCCATTGTATCTTCTGTTCCTTATACCTAAGAGGCTTTTCCTTCAGGTCTTGACAAGGTTAAGATTGGGATATTCCTCCTTTAACTGTCAGTTCAGACATTTATTCCTCAGGAAAGTCTTCCCTGACCATCTGATACCTTAATTAGGTGTCCCTTCCCATTCTCTAGTCCAACCTTATTTTATTGCCTTCATAGCACTTATCACAATTTGTAATTTTGTTTAATTGTCTCTTTGTTGCTGTTGTTTGTTTCCTTAACAAAAATGTAAGTCTTATCATTGCGGGGACTGGCTACTTAGTATGGGAAAGGCACTATTATAAGAGCTTGCTTACATTAATTCATCTGCTCACAATAAACCTTGTGAGGGTCTTTTTGATCCCAGTTTTAGAAATGAGGACACTGAGGCACAGAGAGTTTAAGTAATCTGATAAAAGTCACAGAGCTATTATGTGGGAGAGCAGGGATTCAAACCCAGGAAATCTGGCTCCAGTTCTTTTATTCAGTGCGAGCCCAGGAGCACAGGAGCATGCAGACTGCTAAGTTGCTTCAGTCGTTTCCAACTTTTTGTAACTCTATGGACTGTAGCCCACCAGGCTCCTCTGTCCATGAGATTTTCCAAGCAATAATAGTGGAGTGGGTTGCCATTTCCTCCTCCAGGGGATCTTCCCTACCCAGAAATCAAAATCACATCTCTTATGTCTCCTGCATTGGCAGGCAGATTCTTTACCACTAGTGCCACCTGGGAAACCTCTACAGCAGCATATTTGATACTAAAAGCTTCAGACTCCAGACCCCTAAGTACTAACTGTAACACTGGCTAACATTTATTGAAAGCTTCCTATGGTGCTGTGTTTTATGTGGTTACTATCATTATTGCAATAATCTTATGGTACTATAATCTTTCCCATTTTACAAAGGAGGAAATTGAAACCTGAAGAAGTTAGCACCTTTCCTAAGATCATGCATCCAAGAACATGGCAGAATAAGGATTTGAACTTAAACTCTTAACCATGATGATCTATGGCCTTCCCAGAATCCTGATTCTGCCATGTGCCACGTCTTCTGTGTCTAGGATCTTGTGTGATTGAACATATAATTGATGTATATTTTGGAAGAATATGCACCTGATGAACACATCTGGATTCTCTGGGTGGAGAGCTGGAGCGCAGTTTTATATAGATGTGTTCATCTTGAGCAGAGGTTACCAGGAAACCTTGTGCTTTTTCTAATCTGTACACTTATATCCTCTCCGCCTCCCAGACTAAAGCAGTTTACATTACCATTTTCCTATGGAAAATCTGGGAAGGTCACACATATGTGGAAATTAAACAAAATGCACCTACATAACCAAGGTGGGTCAAACAAGAAGTCAGAAACTACTTTGAGATGGATGGAAATGAAGATACAGCACACTGAGTACAGAATACATAGGCTTGTAGAACTTACTTCTGACCTCTCCTTCACTTGATTCATTTTCTTATTTAACCAGCACTTACTGGCCAATCCATGGGCCAGGCGCCGTGCTAAGGTTGGCAATACAGAGGACCAGAAAGTGGTCACAGCCCCCAGCTGAAGGGATCAGTTAGGCAGATGAAGCACATAAACTGGTTACACCAATTGGTTAAGTGCTTACACCAGGATTCTAGTCAGCAAGGCTGGAAGAAGGGTGATATTCTTTCAGTCTGTTACTATCTGATTTTGTCTTTTCTTTTACTCTCCTCCAGCTTGCCTTTTCTCTTGAGAACTTCCTTTTCTGCCTACCTCACATCCGCTTTCTTTCCCTACTTTTAACTATTTGTACTAGAGCTGATTACAGATGATGTCTTTTGTGGGTTTTTTACAATTGATATTTGAAACCTGGTTACTGGAATCTGGATTCATCTTTGCCACCATCCCCCTCCCCCACCCCCAGCTGATGACTCCTCAGGGAACAGGGATTAGTTGTAACATTAGCCTAAGGAAAGCTGAATTAGATGAACATTAATCCTTCACCACTCCCTATTCCCCTGTTCTCCACAAAATGTAGGATCTCTTCCAAAGTCACATAGGAATGATTTTTTTTTTAAATTTTCTGAATTCTCTGCTCTACCTCCATTGGTACAATATTTCAAATAGATGTCTTCTGACTTCTTTTCTACTGTCCCTAGAATTGTGGAATGTTGTTTTGAAATTCTTCTTTGGATTTTTTTTTAATTGAAAAAATAGGTTTATAATCAAGATTTTTGTTGTTGTTGTTTCTGCCATACATCAACATGAATCAGCCATAGTTGATTGGATTTATAGTTCTTTGGATTTTTTGATCCAAATTTATAGTCCCAGTTCCTAGCATACTTCCTGCCACATAATTGACCTCCAATAAATACATGTGAAAATAAATCCAAAGTGAAAACAGAGAAAAAATCAGATCATTTTTGCATGAACAGTGTTTCTATATTTAAATTTAGGAGGATAAGTGTTCATTTCATCCCTGAATTATGTGGTCTTAAGGCCAGGGACTTATCTTCCATCTTCTTTGTATCCTTCCCTGTGTGTGTGCATGCTCAGTCACTTCAGTTGTGTTCAACTCTTTGCAACCCTATGGACTGTAGCCTGCCAGGCTCCTCTGTCCATGAGCTCTCCAGGCAAGAATGCTGGAGTGGGTTGCGGTGCCCCCCTCCAGGGGATCTTCCTGACCTAGGCATCGAACCTGGGTCTCCAGCATTGCAGGCAGATTCTTTACCTCTGAGCCACCAGGGAAGCCCCAATCCTGCCCTACCCTGTGCCCAACACAATACCTGGTGCAGAACAGAAAGTTAATCTGTGTTTATTGAACAAAGAATGAATAAATATCATTAAGTAAATATCATTAAATATCTGGTTGATGTGGATGAGGATTTGTATAAATAATATTTCCTTAAATATTTTTGGGAACAAGGCATAAATAATTTAGGTAAATAAAATATAAATAGTATTAGAAGAATATCTGTGGAGAAGAAGAGACTACACTGGTGTTAAGTCCTACTCTGGGAACCTATCCCTTAAAATGGGTGTGTCTACTTCTGTCTTATTCCCCTTGAGAAGAACTGGAGCCAAACTTTGGAAATGGCTTTGCACATGAAATGGGAGTACAAGAGTGTGAACATGTGGCTGTGGGATTTTTGTTAATGTAGTCATTTCTTTCCAAACACTTGAAAAATATTTTTCTTTTATATCTTCCATTCTATTGCCATTGCCTCTGTGCTTTCTCCTCATTTCACATTTAAATGCTATAAACCGTCCAATTAATGTGGACATGCATAATAAGTGGGTCCAGATCTTATTCTAAATGGAAGCCAAAGCCAGTGTCCAGACACTAGGAAAGCACAATTACCCCGAGAACAGTTGTGTTTTCTGCAAGGGCTTTTATCAGTGCCTGTGAAGCCCCAGATATATGTTTCAGCATCAGACAAGGAAAAAGATTTATGAAACACATATCTCCTCTTTCCTGGGGAAAAAAATCTTTTCTTTTGCAAAAAGACTTCATGTGTGAGTACATCCCAGTCCTTTAAGGGAAAGAAAGAAAATTATACCAGAAATCTATGCACGCTAAAATAATATTCACTCAAAATGGGGAATGATTGATTCTTTCCATATGTTCTTATCCTATTTCAATTTAAATTAATTTTGCAGGAGTCATTAACCATCTCCACAAAATTTGCTGGGTTTGCTCCTAACACAAGCTTTGGCACACCTGCATCCAGTGCATGTCTTTTTGGTTAATCTGTAGGAACCAAAATTAATTTCAGTGAAACAGCCAAATGGTCCTCAAGGGTCCTTTGCTCATATGTCTGGCTAGCATTCACCAGGGGCAGAAAACACAGCCTGACAAGAGTGATAGAAATGTTTCAAAGGAACTTTCCTAAGCTCTCTCACTGCTATCTTTTTTTTTTTTTTTTTTAATTTGCAGGTGCAAAAATTCCATTTGTAATTCTTTAATTCCAAGGGCAATGGGTGTCTTGGGGTCTCAGAATTCAGGACAAGTGGCCAGCTGGGACATGATACTATGCTTGCAAGTCATGGCAGGTGCAGAAGGGGGGTGAGCAGTTGAAGTTTGGCCCACTCCCTTTTTCTCTCTTTTTGTGCTTCCTTTTGCTCTTCCAGATGAGTGTACAATTACATGAGCTGAATTGGTTATCTCCCAAAGCTGTGCTGTTGTACATCCAGGAAAAGGACTTGATTACTCAACCCGTGTTTCCAGGAGCCTTATTTGGGTTCTTTGTGCAGCAGAAGCAAAAGTGCTGAGTGCACCCTCTATTTGTTTTGCGATTTGCCTGCTGGGTGCATTACTTGCTATCACTCTGGTTTCAATAGATGATCTTTCCACTGTGGTTTTTAGCAAGTCTATATTTAGAAAAGAGTAAACGATGTATAAGATGGAAAAATTAGGGGAGAGCAAAAGTGCACTCAGGAGAAGAGAGAAGGGCAAGAGACAGTCACAGATCCCTTCCTGTGACTTCCGGGCTTGATTTCTTTCTTACCTTGCCAAGGATTTCACTGTGCAACGTGGAGTTATTAAATGTGGAGATGAGAGAAGGGACAATAGCCAAGGAAAACATGGCTGCCGTGCTCCACAGTCTCCTCAGAGTGAGCTTTGCCAGGGCATACAGCAGACACAGTGTGAGAATCCAGGGACTGATGTGTCAGCTACAAACTGCATATCCATGTGGCTATTATGCCCACGTATAATCTCCTTTGTGGGGGCTTTGTCAGCACGTGAGCTGCTAGCAGGTCGATGACTTCTGTCCCCACCAGGAGTACTTTGTATGGCTGTTCCGCAAGCTGTTGCCAGATACTTAGGTTTGGGGATTCCTGAGGTGGATGTAACCAGAATAGGCATTGCTTTGTCTCCACTGATACTGATGCTTTGAAAAGTTTGTTTGTTTGTTTGTTTTAATGGAAAAGAAAGAGAAAGGATAGCCTGAAAGCAAAAAAGGAATGGCAGGTGAGATGGGCTAGTTCCTTGACCTTTAGAGCTATAAATATTTCATTGTCTATTATATCAGATAATAAAAGGTTTATTTTATTGTCTGTGGGTTTGATATAAGTTCATTTCCTTTTTCATGACCTCTTTATTGCTATATAGAATATTGTAAACTTTTATTTACTTATGTATATATTTACCTACTTGTTTTACACTATATCTAGCATAGGGACATACCCAACTGGATACTTAACAAATGAATATAGGAGTTGGCGTGCTACTAACTTATAACATTGGGATATACATATAGACATTTTCTTTGGCATTCAAAATAAAAAAAGAAAAGAAAAAAGTATTTGGCAAAATATTTATATGATGTTTGCATAACCTTGAAATGTTTAATTGAACACATATCTCTTCTTTGAAAAACTTAAGGCCCGTAGACCATTTGAAGCCTTAAATAATATGATTAAGAGAAAAAAAACAATTGTGTGATGAAGTAGCTACTGTATTTGTTGTCTAACTAGGCAGGTCTAACCAGGCTAGACATTACCATGAGACTAGCCCTATCTCAAAACATCAAATTCTGGTATAATAAGAAAGTAACTCTCAAATGTCCATTTATCTATTGGAGGACAAAATTTTCTTCTAGCATCAAGCTGTTTTTCAGTTTCTAGACAGAAAGTCTTGAATATCACTTTTTTTTAATTGAAGTACAGTTGATTTACAAGATTGTGTTAGTTTTGAGTATATAGAAAAATGATTCAACACACATGCACACATATATATATATTCCTTTTTCTAATTCTTTTCCATTATAGATCATTACAAGACTTTGAATATAGTTCCCTGTGCTACACAGTAAATCCTTGTTTATATATTTTATATATGTTAGTGTGTATCTGTTAATTCCATATTCCTAATTTATCCTTTCCCTGCCCTAACTCTTTCTTAACTGTTTCTCTTCAGGCCAGGCTCCTTGGATTTTCCTGGAGGGAGAAAGCGGGCTACAGGTTGTGTCTGTCCCATGGTCTTCAGGCAGACTAGCCAGCAGAAAATACTGCCAGGACTCTGGAACCTTAAGGCCCAGTCCCAGCACAGCTATTCTTGTTAGCTGTAGGCAGATTAACTTTATCTCCCAGAACCTCAGTTTCTCATGGGTGTAAAGAGGGTGGTACCTCTGGATTCTTCAAAAAAAAAAAAAATACTTTTTTTACAAAGTAACAGATGACATTACAGAGACTTAAGGTTTTGGAGTCAGTCAACCAGGTTAATTCTTCACCAGATACTTGTTTAGCATCTACTATATGCCAGGTACTATTCTAGGAGCTATAGATGCTTCCCTCATGAAGCCCATATTTTAATGGGGAGAACGGTAATCAGTACTCCTCTGTGGCCCTGGGCAAATCATTTAGTCTGTCCAAGCTTGTTTTTTTCCAACTATAAGATGAGCACTGCCATAGCATTTCAAGATTTGTTGTCAGGATTAAACACAATGGTATTTAACTCACCTATTGTAGAGTAAGGGTTCAATTAATGCTATGCAACTAACACTATATAACATGTGGGGAAAATGCTTTTACAATTGTGTAATGCTATCCAGATATGTGAATTCTTAGTTTTTCCATCTTTCCTATGGACTATTTGCCTTTAAAGCCACAGACCATCACAAAATCACACTGCAAAAATCATCACTTTCCTTCTCTTTATCTCCTTAAAAGGAACTTTATTTATTAAAGAAAGACTTTTTGAGTACCTGTGAAGTTGGCATGGGGACATGGAAATAAATGAGATTTTCCAGACCTTACTTAGGATCATAACAGTCAACACTTGGATTTCATCAGGGTTCTTACTTTTGGAGGCCTTATCCTTCTGTAGTTTATACTGGTTGTTAACTGTTTAGAAAGAAAGAAAGAAAGGAAATCAGCCCGCTCTTTGGCAAGTGGGCTGAGTTTTACTAGCAAGATTGAAAGTTTTTGTCTATAAGACCCCTGGCAATCTCACTTATTCAAGATGAAACAGACGATAGAAAATATTTTTCCTGCAACTGCCCCAGAGGTAATTGTTCAATCTATCAATATCCTTTGCAAGAAGAGAAAGCCAGTCAAGTTATATACTCTGCCCAGTCAAGTGATCATTATTGTTACAGATGTTCTAGAGGATACAAACATAGGGAAGGAGATATAGGTCAGTATAAGATGTGATGCCTACTCTGGAGCAAGAGGTGGAATGCACTTGTTAATTTACTCATTCATTTATTCAAGAAAAATATGCTTAGAAACCATGACCTTGAAGGAATTTCTCTGAGTACTGCAACAAGTGAGAGAACAAAGTGAGGGAACATTTACTGAACACCTATTATGCACCAGACACTATCACTTTACTTACATCATCTCAATTTATTCTCCCTTCAACCTTAAAAAAGAATATTGTAGTCTTTGACCTCAGAGGGTTAACTGGGATTGTGACAGGACAAAGAAGAATACACAGTGTGAGAAGCAAAGATGTGAAGGAACAGGCCCAGAACTAGTGAGCTCAGTAGGGAGGACATGATTAGCTGTCCTCAGAGAGTAGGGGTGGGCTTCACAGAGGTGGTGATATTCTAGTTTTTAAGCAGTAACAAGACATGTGAAAGAGATCACCACTCGGTAGGCAGAGATACAGACAACAGATGAGGATTGATCACACGGACTGTAAGCCCTGAAGGAGCCAGGGAAACTCCAGGCTGTCAGACCACCAAGCAACCCCTCCCTTCCTAAGCTGTCACCTGAATTGTTGTCTTCCCTGAGATAATGACACTGGGATACAGGTTTCTAGCCCAATTCATGGTATGCATGGGGCCTCTTTTATAACCCATTCTCTGTTTTATGAATAAAGTAGGTTCCTTCTGCCCTATGCTCTATTTTAGAGTCAGGAGCTGATTTTTGTACAAATGCCATGCTAGATCTTGATTTGTTTTATGCTGATGACATTTAGGAATGAGAAGTGGGAAACAAACTGATCCTCTCTATGTCTCACTGTTGGGTCTTGGATAAAGTGGCCTTCTTGAAATGTCTCATGTTTCAGTTGGTAGCCCGTATAATATATAAATTAAATACTGACATGTGGAGCCAGATAGACATAAGTTCAAATTCCAGATCTGCCTCTTATTAGCAGGGTAATAGAGCAGGGAATCTCTTCACCCAAATTTGGATTGTGAGATTGAACTGAATTCTGAGAGGCAGAGATACAGCTCTAAATTTAGAGCCTACCAAAGAAAAATTCAGACAGAGCTCCTTTAGCCTTCTACTCTTTGAATAAACAGGTTTAACTCAGTGATCCCACCTGGAGCATTAAAGTCGCAGAGAAAGAGAAAAAGCACCTGGAGTTGCTCTCTAGCCACAGTTTGCTCTCTGTTGCCTAATTGAACACCTAAATACCCAATCCTCAAGGAAATTGTTATAATTCTTTGCAATAAATATTGTATGCAGTCCCCTTGGTCTTGGAGGTCTGTGATTATATTCAGAAAATAGCCTTGATTGAAAGAGCTAAACTCATAAATAGGTAAGAGGATGAAACTTTCAATCTACAATAATAATAGTAGTTGTTGTTGTTGTTTAGTCACTCAGTCATGTCCAACTCTTTGTAACCCCATGGACTGCAGCATGCCAGGCTTTCCTATCCTTCACGATCTCTGAGAGTTTCCTCAAACTCATGTCTGTTGAGTTAATGATGACATCCAACCATCTCATCCTGTGCTGCCCCCTTCTACTCTTGCCCTCAGTCTTGCCCAGCATCAGGGTCTTTTCCAATGAGTCAGCTCTTCACATCAGGTGGCCAAAGTATTGAAGCTTCAGCATCAGTCCTTCCAATGAATATTCAGGGTTGACTTCCTTTAGGACTGACTGCTTTGATTTCCTTGCAACCCAAGAGACTCTCAAGAGTCTTCTCCAGCACCACAGTTTGAAAGCATCAATTCTTCAGCACTCAGCATTCTTTATGGTCCAACTCTCACATCCATACGTGACTACTGGAAAAACCATAGTTTTGACTAGATGGACTTTTGTCGGCAAAGTAATGTCTCTACTTTTTAGTATGCTGTCTAGTTTGATCATAGCGTTTCTTCCAAGGAGCAAACCTCTTTTAATTTCATGGCTGCAGTCACTGTCTGCAGTGATTTTGGAGCCAAAGAAAAGAAACTCAGTCACTGTTCCCATTGTTTCCCCATCTATTTGCCATGAAGTGATGGGACCAGATGCCATGATCTTCATTTTTTGAATGTTGAGTTTTAAGCCAACTTTTTCACTCTCCTCTTTCACTTTCATTAAGAGGTTCTTTAGTTCATTTTCACTTTCTGCCATTAGGATGGTGTCATCTGCATATCTGAGGTTATGATATTTTTCCCGGCAATCTTGATTCCAGCTTGCAGTTAATCCAGCCCAGCATTTCACATGATGTACTCTGCATAGAAGTTAAATAAGCATGACAATATATAGCCTTGACATACTCCTTTCCCAGTTTTGAACCATTCCATTGTTTCATGTATAATAGTAGTAATGATAGATTAATTGGTATCTAATTGGTAGGTGCTTTCTACCAGGCATTGTTAAGTACTTTATCATGAACTAACTCATTTAATCTTATAGTCACCCTATTAGATGCTATCATTATGTCTGTTCTAAGATGAGGAAATTGAGATGCAAAAAGGGACAGTGGCTTGCCAGCCTGGCTGAACCAGAATTTACATCCAAGTTGTCTGCTTCAGTGCCATAAACCACTCTCCAGTTCTATAAGACAACTTCTTTAAAAATAACTATAATAATAATATTGTGTGTGTTCTAATTATAAAAGTAAGTCTTGGTAGAATTTTTGAAAATAGCAGAAGGGTAAAGAAGCCAAAATTATTCATATTTTTATCACCCAGGGATAATGTTTATTAATATTTGGGTCTATTTCCTTTTGAAAATTAAATTACACATATAATTCTCTTTTGAAATAGCATAACACTGCATGTAACTTTTTAGATTTAATGTTAAATTTGAGCATTTCCCATATTATTAACTATTCTTATAAACAACAGGTTTTAATGGCTGCAAATATTCTGATTACTTGGAGGGACCATAATTTACTTTTAAAATCCCATAATGTTGGGCCGTTAGGTTGTTTCCAGGATCCCAGAGGCTTCTATGTTGGCTTCTTGAGCCCTGTTCATTTAAGACCTTCCTGAGCTGTTTGAAGAGTGGCAGCTTATCCTCCACTGAAGGGAATGTACCCACATCCCACTCCCCAGGTAAGAACACCTCTGAGTCGTTGAAGATGGGTGAGAATTTTGAAGTCTTCTGAGTGTCCAAATTCTTCATGAGAATGCAGAATTTCATTCAATTTAAAAAATACTTGTATAATTTTTTCCTACTTTTGTAAAAACAAAAAATGCCTCTTGTAAAGAAAGTAGAACATACAAATGAGCAAATAGGAAAAAAAAATCTAAGTCACACCACTCACCTTGATATTTTTCTTGCCACACACCATACACTATCTTATTACCTACTTGTTTTACTCAATATTCTTTCACAATGCATACATATATCAAGACATTACAATGTACATTTTAAATATCTTACCATTTTATTTGTCAGTTGGATTGATGCTGAAGCTGAAACTCCAGTACTTTGGCCACCTCATGCGAAGAGTTGACTCATTAGAAAAGACCCTGATGCTGGGAGGGATTGGGGGCATGAGGAGAAGGGGACAACAGAAAATGAGATGGCTAGATGGCATCACCAACTCAATGGACATGAGTTTGAGTAAACTCTGGGAGTTGGTGATGGACAGGGAGGCCTGGCATGCTGCGATTCATGGGGTCGCAAAGAGTTGGACACAACTGAGCGACTGAACTGAACTGAACTGAATACTTTAACAAAGCTGAAAAAAACAGATACCAAGTGGTAACATATTTCTTCCCAGCCCCTCTCTATCCTGCAGGCTTGATCCCTACAATGATTTTTTGGTTTTTGGCCACACTGCATAACCTGCAGGATCTTAGTTCCTCAATTAGGGATGTAACCCAGGTCCTAGCAGTGAAAGCACCAAGTTCTAACCACCAGACTTCCAGGGAATTCCCTATAATCACTTTTTAACTCATTTGTGTTTACAAAATATGAAGCATTTTTCCTCCTTATTAATTTTGCCACACCTACTGTGAACCAGTTACTGTATTTTCAGAGAGGTCAAAGTGGGATCCCTACCACCAAGGAGTCTGCTCTCTATGTAAGGAAGCAAAACCCGTATTCTTGGAAAAAACACAAATAACATAAGGCTGTAAAAAATGACCCAAGGAAGAGAATAAGATGGCAGAGGAGAAGGTGGACGTGGGGTACTTCTCTCTCCATAGATACATCAGGAATACACCTTCAGACACAGGAGTGCATGCAGAACACCAGCTGAGAGCGGACAGGAGTACCTGACCAGAAAGAAAGAATATATAGACTCACGCAAAACTCAGTAGGACAAAGGGACTGGGGGAAAAACAGGAGCATTAGTAGGACTGCACCTGCCCTCCGCAGGTTGGGGAACTGAAGCAGGGCTCCGAGCCCCACATCAGGGCAATTGTCTGAGTCAGAGGAGAAACATTTAAGGCTGAGAGTAAAACAGCTGATCTGTGGCAGCCTAAATGGAATGAGAATCAGACAGTCCTTGTTGCAGCCATACATACCTGGACAGGGATGTAGATCCTCTGGAAGGTGCAGCAGCTGGGAGCTGGAGTTTATGGATTGTGGCACGAGGGCTGCTGTTGATTGCCGAGAGACAGATGAAGGAGATGGGAGGGAGGAGATAGTGGTGGGAAATGCTGGTGGAGGAAAGTTGGGCAGCCATGGAAGCAAGGTAATACTACTGAGCCACGTATAGGTGCTGGAGCCATCACCATAGCCTCTCTCTCCCCACAGGCCAGTATAGGCAGCCGAAGGAGAGGCTGGCCCATCAAACTCCTGACGCACTGAACTACAGAGTAGGACCCCAGCCAGGGGGGGCCCCTCTATGTGCCTGACGTGCAGAACAACAGAGAAGGACCCCAGGCAAGGGAGCCCTCTAAGTGCCTGAACAGGCAGAGCTACGGAGAAAGACTGGCCAAAGAGGCATTCTGATTGCCAGCTACAAGAACCTTGGAAAAAGACTCTGATGGAGCATAACTCCTGTGGCTGAGGCAGTCCGTGTCCTTGCACACTTGGCACTGCCAGGGACCCCACAAGTCAAGCAGCTGCACCACATTCATGCTCAACTCTCACTGGGGCGGAGCTTCCACAGGCAAAAAAAAGGTCTTGCATCTATCCATGCAGGGTCACTTTGGTAGTGTCCAACTCTTGGTGACCCTGTAGACTGTGGCCTGCCTGGCTTCTCTTCAGGGAGCAGGGTTCTCTAGGCAAGAACACTGAAGCGTATTGGCCAATACTGGTTGGCATACCCTTCTAGAGCACTATATTTCCTGCTGCCCTAGCCACCAACCCCCCTGAGTACCTGGTGCTGCCAGAACCCTTGCAACCAAAGGAGTTGCACCACCACCTCCACACCTGGCCCTCACAGGGGCAAACCCACATCCTCCAGGGCAGCCCCAGGAGCAGACCCCAGTGGACAACCCACATGCAGAGGTGGAAATAAAACCACAATTGAAACCCAGGTGTGGTGTGACTAAGGAAGAAGACCCAATACCTTCCCACCAGCTGTACAAGCTGCAGATTAAATCCACATGCTCAACTAGGCAGACTCTGTGTTTATGGAATACATAAAAGGACACTGAGATCTCCCACAAAATAAAACACACTAGTTCTGATAGCTACAGACATTGGAGGCAAGAATACAGAGGAATAGGACCAGATTAGAATCTGAACTGCCCCCACAACAGGTCCAGAGATCAGAACAGTGTTGGAGGGCATCCTAGGGAGGTGAGGTGGACTGTGACTCCCAGCGAGGGAAACAACTCTGACAGCAGTGACTCAAGAAAAACATTTATTATTCTTATGTTTTGACTTGTTCTCTAGATTATTTTGGATTTTTGTCTCCCGCCCCCGCCCTTGTACCCTCTCTGTAGTAGCTGTCAGTTTTATTGGCACTATGAAATCTAATTAAGCTTTTGAGCTTTTTTTTCTTCTTTTTTTTTTTCTCAGTCACATTTTTTATTGTTATTATAAACGTCTGCTGTATCTTGGGCTTTTGTAGTTCTGGGGAGTTTTCCTTTTTTTTTTTAATTTTAATTTTTAATTTTTTAAACCTATTATATTTTTTCTACATTTATTCCTTTTTTTGGCCTTTCCTACTGTTCTTTTCCCCTTGTAGTTAATCTTTAATGTATATAAATCTTCTTCATCTACCTCTATTTAACTTTGCATCCTATTCTTTCTTTCTTTTCTTTCTTTCCTTTCTTCTCAACATATTTGTTAGTTTTGTTTTCATTGTTTTATTCCCCACATAACACCTTGCTTTAATTTTGTTTTCCACTTTGTGCTTTAGTTAGTTTTGTTCTTAACTAATAAACATAATTTTTGATTTCCTTAGTTCACCGGGTCAATCTATTGTACTTTATTATTGTACTGTTTTGACTTTCCTCATGGGTGTATATGTATATGTGTAAATTCCATTATTTTAATTATTACTTGCCTGATTTTGTAACTGCCATTTGTCTGGGGTTCATCTTTGGTTTCTCATTTTGGGATATTTGTTTTAATATCACTTAATGCCATAAGAAACCACTTGTGGAATCTTCATTTCTGACCAGAGATCAAGCCTTGAGCCTTTGGAGTGGGAGTACTGACTCCAAGACCCTAGACTACCAGAGAACTGACCCTAGGGAGTATCAAATAGTGAGAACTCACACAGAGGAAACCACTTGAATACAAGACCTGGCATCACCCAACCACCAGTGGCATCCTGTGCAGGACAGCTCATCTAAACAACAACAACAACAACAACAAAAACAAAAACACCCAACCATCAGCAGACAGGATTACCACCTCACTCAGCCTTCCTCATCAGAGGAAAACAAACAAGCAAGCAAACAAAAACTCAGCACAAATCTCACCCTATATGAAGCTTACACAAACCACTGGACCAGCCTTAGGAGGGCAGAAGCCAAAAGGAAGAAAGAATTTAACCCTGAAGCCTGGGAAAAGGAGACCTCAAACACAATAAGTTTAAAAAAATAATGAAAAGGCAGAGAAATACTACATAAATGAAGGAACAAGCTAGAAACACAGAAGTCCAAATAAATGAAGAGGAAATGGGCAAACCACCTGAAAGAGAATTCAGAACAATGATAGTAAAGATGATCAAAAACCTTGAAAACAAAATGGAGAAAA
Organism: Cervus canadensis; assembly: GCF_019320065.1. NCBI lineage: Eukaryota > Metazoa > Chordata > Mammalia > Artiodactyla > Cervidae > Cervus > Cervus canadensis. The sequence goes on along the minus strand of NC_057400.1, from coordinate 50,922,139 downwards.
TGCAAGCATCAATTAACAAAGACCTAGAAGAATTAAAGAATAAACGTAAGAGACAAACAACACAGTTACTGAAATTAAAAATACTCTAGAAGGAATCAATAACAGAATATCTGAAGCAGAAGAACAAATCAGTGAGCTGGAAGAAAAAATGGTGAAAATAACTACTGAAGAGCAGAAATAAAGTAAAAAGAAGGAAAATAACTGAGGATAGTCTCAGAGGCCTCTGGGACAATATCAGACACACCAGCATTCAAATTATAGGGGTCCCAGAAGAAGAAGAGAAAAAGAAAGTGTATGAGAGAATTTTTAAAAGAGATTATAGTTGAAAATTTCCCCAACATGGAAAAGGAAGTAGTCATTCAAGTCCAAGAAGCACAAAGAGTCCCATACAGGATAAACACAATGAGAAACATGCCAAGACACATACTAATCAAACTAACAAAGACTAAACACAAAGAAAGAATATGAAAAGCAGCAAGGGAAAAGCAACGAGTAACATACAAGGGAAACCCCATACACTTAACAGCTGATCTTTCAGCAGAAACTTTGCAGGCCAGAAGAGAATGGCAGGATATATTTAAAATACTGAAAGGGAAAAATCTACAACCAAGATTACTGTGAAATCCTCAAGGATTTCATTCAAAATTAATGGAGAAATAAAAAGCTTTTCAGACAAGCAAAAGTTAAGAGATTCATTACCACCAAACCAGCTTTACAACAAATGTTCAAGGGGCTTATATAGTCAAGAAATACAAGAGAAGAACAAAGATCTACAAAGTCAACCCCAAACAATTAAGAAAATGGCAATAGGAACATATATATCAATAATTACTTTAAATGTAAAGGATTTAAATGCTCCAACCAAAAGACACAGACTGACTGAATGGATACAAAAACAAGACCCATGTACATGCTGTCTACAAGAAATCCACTTCAGACCTAAAGACACATAAAGACTGAAAGTGAGAGGATGGAAAAATATATTCCACACAAATGGGAAGCAAAAGAAAACTGGAGTAGCAATCCTCATATCAGACAAAATAGACCTTAAAATAAAGAAGATTACAAGAGATAAGGAAGGATACTACATATTGATCTTAGGATCAATCCAAGAGGAAGACATAACATTTGTAAATATCTATGCACCCAACATAGGAGCACCTCAATACATAAGACAAACACTAACAGACATAAAAGAAGAAATTGACAGTAACACAATAATAGTAGGAGACTTTAACACCTCACTCACACCAATGGACAGGTCATCAAAACATAAAATTAATAAGGAAACACAAGTCTTAAATGATACATTAGATGAGATGGATCTCATTGCTATCTTCAGGACATTCCCATCCAAATGCAGAAGAATACACCTTCTTCTCAAGTGCTCATGGAACATTCTCCAGGATAGACCACATCTTGGGTCACAAATCAAACCTCAGTAAATTTAAGAAAGTTGAAATCATATCAAGCATCTTCTCTGACCACAATGCTATGAGACTAGATATCAATTACAAGAAAAAAAGAAAAACTGTAAGAAACACAAACACATGGAGATTAAGCAACATGTTTCTAAATAACCAACAGGTTACTGAAGAAATTCAAAGGGAAATCAAAAAATTTCTAGAAACAAATGACAATGAAAACATGACAACTCAAAACCTGTGGAATGCAGCAAAAGCAGTTCTAAGAGGGAAGTTTATAGCAATACAAGCCTACCTCAAGAAACAAGAAAAACATTGAATAGACAACCTAACTTTACACCTAAAACAACTGGAAAAAGAACAAAAACTCCCAAAATTAGTAGAAGGAAAGAAATCATAAAGATCTGAGCAGAAATAAGTGAAAAAGAAATGAAAGAAACAATAATGCAGATTAATAAAACTAAAAGCTGCTTCTTTGAGAAGATAAACAAAACTGACAAACCCTTAGCCAGACTCATCAAGAAAAAAGGAGAGAAGAATCAAATTAACAAAATTAGAAATGAAAAAGAAGAGGTTACAACAGACAGTGCAGAAATACAAAGGATTATAAGAGACTATTATGAACAGTTATACAGCGATAAAATGGATAACCTGGAAGAAATGGACAAATTCTTAGAAAAGTTCAATCTCCCAAGACTGAACCAGGAAGAAATAGAAATTATGAACAACCCAATTACAAGCACTGAAATTGAAACTGTGATCAAAACTCTCCCACAAACAAAAGCCCAGAACTAGATGGCTTCACAGGAGAATTCTATCATTTAGAGAAGAGCTAATGCCTATCCTTCTAAAACTTTCAAAAAATTGCAGAGGAAGGACACTTCCAAACTCATTCTACAAGACCACCATCATCCTGATACCAAAACCAGACAAAGACAACACAAAAAAAGAAAACTACAGGCCAATATCACTGTAGATACAAAATTCTGTAGATAAAAAATTTTCAACAAAATTTTAGCAAACAGAATTCAGCAACACATCAGAAAGCTCATACACCATGATCAAGTTGGGTTTATTCTAGGAATGCAAGGATCCTTCAATATACACAAATCGATCAATGTGATACACCATATCAACAAATTGAAAGATAAAACCCATATGATCTCAATAGATGCAGAAAAAGCCTTGGACAAAATTCAGCACCTATTATGATTAAAACTCTTCAAAAAATAGGCATAAAAGGAACCTACCTCAACATGCTGCTGTTACTGCTAAGTCACTTCAGTCGTGTCCAACTCTGTGCGACCCCATAAACAGCAGCCCACCAGGCTCCTCCATCCCTGGGATTCTCCAGGCAAGAATAATGGAGTGGGTTGCCATTTCCTTCTCCAACATAGTAAAGGCCATATATGATAAGCCTACAACAAACATTTTTCTCAATGGTGAAAAACTGAAAGCATTCCCCCGTAAGATCAGGGAACAAGACAAGGGTGTCCACTTTCACCACTATTATTCAACATAGTTCTGGGAGTCCTAGCTTGAGCAATCAGAGAAGAAAAAGAAATAAAAGGAATCCAGATGAGAAAAGAAGTAAAGCTCTCACTGTGTGCAGATGACATGATACTGTACATAGAAAACACTAAAGATAGTATCAGAAAATTACTAGAGCTAATCAGTGAATTTAGCAAAATTGCAGGATACAAAATCAACACACAGATATCATTTGATATCTATATGCTAACAATGAAAAGTCAGAAAGAGAAATTAAGAAATCAATCCCAATCACCATTGCAACAAAAATAATTAAATATCTAGGAATAAACTTACCTAAGGAGACAAAAGAACTGTACCCAGAAAATTATAAGACACTGATGAAAGAAATCAAAGATGACATAAACAGATGGAGAGATATTCCATGTTCCTGGGTAGGAAGAATCAATATTGTGAAAATGACTATACACCAAACACAATCTACAGATTCAATGCAATCCCTATCAAATTACCAATGGCATTTTTCACAGAACTAGAACAAAAAATTTCACAATTCATATGTAAACACAAAAGACCCGGAATAGCCAAAGCAGTCTCAAGAAAGAAGAATGGAGCTGGAGGAATCAACCTTCCTGACTTCAGATTATACTACAAAGCTACAATCATCAAGACAGTATGGTAGTGGCACAAAAACAGAAATAATAGACCAATGGAACAAGATAGCAAGCCCAAAAATAAACCCAGGCATCTATGGGTACCTTATTTTTGACAAAGGAGGCAAGAATATACAATGGGCAGAGACAATTCAGTTCAGTGCAGTGCAGTTGTTCAGTCATGTCTGACTCTTTGTGGTTCCATGGGCTGCAGCATGCCAGGCCTCCCTGTCTGTCACCAACTCCCGGAGTCCACCCAAATCCATGTCCATTGAGTCGGTGAAGCCATCCAACCACCTCATCCTCTGTCGTCACCTTCTCCTCCTACCTTCAGTCTTTCCCAGCATCAGAGTCTTTTCCAGTGAGTTCGTTCTTCACATCAGCTGGCCAAGGTATTGGAGTTTCAGCTTCAACATCAGTCCTTCCAATGAATATTCAGGACTGATTTCCTTTAGGATGGACTGGTTGCATCTCCTTGCAGTCCAAGGGACTCTCAAGAGTCTTCTCCAACACCACAGTTCAAAAGCATCAATTCTTCTGCCCTCAGCTTTCCTTGTAGTCCAACTCTCACATCCATATATGACTACTGGAAAAACCACAGCCTTGACTAAATGGACATTTGTTGACAAAGTAATGTCTCTGATTTTTAATATGCTGTCTAGGTTGGTCATAACTTTTCTTCCAAGGAGCAAGCGTCTTTTAATTTCATGGCTGCAATCACCATCTGCAGTGATTTTGGAGCCCCCAAAAATAAAGCTGTCACTGTTTCCACTGTTTGCCCATCTATTTGCCATGAAGTGATGGGACCAGATGCCGTGATCTTAGTTTTCTGAATGTTGTGTTTTAAGCCAACTTTTTCACTGTCCTCTTTCACATTCATCAAGAGGCTCTTTAGTTCCTCTTTGCTTTCTGCCATAAGGGTGGTGTCATCTGCATATCTGAGGTTATTGATATTTCTCCTGGCAATCTTGATTCCAGCTTGTGCTTCTTCCAGCCCAGGATTTCTCATGATGTACTCTGCATACAAGTTAAATAAGCAGGGTGACAATATACAGCCTTGATATACTCCTTTCCCAATTTGGAACCAGTCTATTGTTCCATATCCAGTTCTAACTGTTGCTTTCTGACCTGCATACAGATGTCTCAAGAGGCAGGTCAGGTGGTCTGGTATTCCCATCGCTTGATGAATTTTCCACAGTTTGTTGTGATCCACACAGTCAAAGGCTTTGGCATAGTCAACAAAGGAGAAGTAGATGTTTTTCTGGAACTCTTGCTTTTTTGATGATCCAACACATGTTGGCAATTTGATCTCTGGTTCCTCTGCCTTTTCTAAATCTAGCTTGAACATCTGGAAGTTCATGGTTCAAATACTTTGTTGAAGCCTGGCTTGGAGAATTTTGACCATTACTTTACTAGCATGTGAGATGAGTGCAATTGTGCAGTAGTTTGAACATTCTTTGGCATTGCCTTTCTTTGGGTTTGGAAAGAAAACTGACCTTTCCTGTCCTGTGGCCACTGCTGAGTTTTCCAAATTTGCTGGCATATTGAGCACTTTCACAGCATCATCTTCTAGGATTTGAAATAGCTCAACTGGAATTCCATCATTTCCACTAGCTTTGTTTGTAATGAGGCTCCTAGGGCTCACTTGACTAAATGGTGCTGGGAAAACTGGACAGCTATGTGTAAAAGAGTGAAATTAGAACACTTTCTAACACCATACACAAAGATAAACTAAAAATTGATTAAACACCCAAATGTAAAACCAGAAACCATAAAACTCTTAGAGGAAAACATAGGCTGAACACTTAGTGATATAAATCAAAGTAAGATCCTCTATGACCCAGCTCCTAGAGTAATGGAAATAAAAACAAAAGCAAGCAAGTGGGACCTGATTAAACTTAAAAGCTTTTGCACAGCAAAGGAAACTATACGCAAGGTGAAAGGACAACCCTCAGAATAGGAGAAAATAATAGCAAATGAAACAACTGACAAAGGATTAATTTCCAAAATATACGAGCAGCTCTTACAACTCAATGCCAGAAAAACAAACAACCCAGTCAAAAAATAGGAAAAAGATCTAAACAGACATTTCTCCAAAGAAGACATACTGATGGCTAACAAACACATGAAAAAATGCTTAACATCACTCATTATTAGAGAAATACAAATCAAAACCACAATAAGATATCACCTCACACTGGTCAGGATGACCATCATCAAAGTCTACAAACAATAAATGCTGGAGAGGGTGTGGAGAAAAGGGAACACTCTTGCACTGTTGGTGGGAATGTAAATTGATACAGCCGCTATGGAAGACGGTATGGAGATTCCTTAAAAAAACTAGGAATAAAACTACCATACGACCCAGCAATCCCACTCCTAGGCATATACCCTGAGGAAACCAAAATTGAGAAAAATCCATGTATCCCATTGTTCATTGCAGCACTATTTACAATAACTAGAACATGGAAGCAACCTAGATGCCTATCGACAGATAAATGGATAAAGAAGTTGTGGTATATACACATAATGGAATATTACTCAGCCATAAAAAGGAACACATTTGAGTCAATTGTGATGAAGTGAATGAACCTAGAACCTATTATAAGGAGTGAAGTGAGTCAGAAAGAGAGAGATAAATATCGTATTCTAACGTACATGTACAAAATCTAGAAAAATGGTACTGAAGAATTTATTTACACAACAGCAATGGAGAAACAGACATAGAGAGTAGACTTGTGGACATGGGGAGAGGGGAGAAGAGGGTGAGATGTATGGAAAGAGTAACATGGAAACTTACATTACCATATGTAAAATAGATAGCCAACAGGAATTTGCTGTCTGGCTCAGGAAACTCAAACAGGGGCTCTGTATCAACCTAGAGGGGTGGGATGGGGAGGGAGATGGGAGGGAGGTAGAGAAGGGAGGGGATGTATGTGTACTTACAGCTAATTCATGTTGAGGTTTGACAGAAAACAACAAAATTCTGTAAAGCAACTATCCTTCAATTAAAAAATTAAGTAAAAAGAAAAAAAGAAAAGTGACCCAATGTGGTCTTTCCAATAATGGCATGTGTGAGAATAAGGAAATATCCAGACCATTGTACTAACCCAAATCCTCTATACCATCTTTAGCCCAGCATATTGAGTCAACTTTTTTCCTCTGTCTCTCCTCCTCTATTTGGTTCAGACAGGGCATAGAGTTAGCTATGCCCATGTAGGATCTCCTTCCTCAAATGTCTGCTGCTAACTTTGAAGCAGATACTTCTACCTCACCATCAAGTTGGAGCAGAAACTAAACCCAAGTTTATTTTAAATGACTATATTTTAAATCAGTAAAAGCAAGTGGTAAAAAGATCAAGTGAAGCATAATCATCTTGCTTAGTGATCAAATCAACACTAAAGGAATGAAACAAAAATGGTTTATTTTGTAAGCTCTCTGAGGAAAAAAGCAATTTGTTAAAATTTCTGCAGGTCTCCTAATTTTATAGCTGCAGGTTATTCCCATAGCATTGCTCTGAACTCACTCTTATTATAAGTGTTTACTATAATCCCACAATATATTTTTTCTTTAAAAAAATCAGTTACATTTTATTTATCAAAGTATAGTTGATTTACAATATCATGTGTACAACATAGTGATTTGATATTTTTATAGGTTATACTCCATTTAAAGTTATTGTAAAACAATCACTGTATTTCCCTGTGCTGTACAATGTATGCTTCTTGCTTATGTATTTTTAGCATAGTAGTTTGTATCTCTTAATCCCCACATTCAATTATATTTTAAAGAGATGTTTAAAATTAGAACCCAAAAATAAGAAAAGATCTTTTACATCTACCCTCAGTTACCATTTCTGGTGTTCTTCTTTCCTTTGTATAATCCAGGTTTCCATCTGCTGTTATTTTTCTTGTACCTGAAGGATTTTTTTTAAACATTTCTCGTAGTGTAGATTTCTTGGTGGAAAGCTTTTGAATGTTTCTGCACCTGAAGAAGTTTTTATTTGGCCTTTAACTCTGAAAGATGCTTTTGCATGGTATAAAATTCTAGGATGACAGAGTTTTTGGTTTTGTGTCAGAACATTAAAGATGTTGCTTCACTGGCATCTGGCTTGCCTTTTTTCTGACAAGAGTTTGCTGGTTTACTGTCCTTCTTATTTTTGTTTATGCTGTATCTTTTTTTCCTCAGACTTCTAAGGTTTTTCTTTTTTCACTAATTTTGAACAATTTGATTATGATGATGTGTTTTGGTATACTTCTCTTCTAGTTTCTTGTGCTTTGTTGGGTTTCTTAAGCTTCTTGGATCTGTAGGTTTAGAATTTTCATCAAGATTGGAAAATTTTTAACGATTATTTCTACAAAAATTTTTTATGGTCCTCCCCTCACTTTCTTCTCTGTAACAGGCTGAATTTGTCTCCCTCCTCCCACAAAATTCATACGCTGAAGCTCTAACCCTCTAAATGACTGTATTTCGAGATAGCGTCTTTAGAATGGTTGTTGTTGTTCAGTTGCTCAGCCATGTCTGACTCTGCAACCCCATGGACTGCATCACGCCAGGCTTCCCTGTCCTTTATCATCTTCCGGAGCTTGCTCAAACTCATGTCCATCGAGTCAGTGATGCCACCAACCATCTCATCCTCTGTCATCCCCTTGTCCTTTTGCCTACAATCTTTCCCAGCATCAGGGTCTTTTCTAATGAGTCAGCTTTTCACATAAGGTGGCCAAAGTATTGAAGCTTCACCTTCAGCGTCAGTCCTTACAATGAATATTCAGGACTGATTTCCTTTAGGATGGACCGGTTGGATCTCCTTGCAGTCCAAGGGACTCTCAACAGTCTTCTCCAATGCCACAGTTTAAAAGCATCAATTCTTCAGCTTTCAACTTTCTTTATGGTCCAACTCTCACACCCATACATGACAACTGGAAAAACCATAGCTTTGACTAGATGGACCTTTGTCAGCAAAGTAATGTCTCTGCTTTTTAATATGATGTCTAGGTTTCTCATAGCTTTTCTTCCAAGGAGCAAGCATCTTTTAATTTCATAGCTGCAGTCACTGTCTGCAATGATTCTGGAGCCCAAGAAAATAAAGTCTGTCACTGTTTCTGTTGTTTCCCCATCTGTTTGCCATGAAGTGATGGAACCAGATGCCATGATCTTCGTTTTTTAAATGTTGAATTTTAAGCCAGGTTTTTCATTCTTCTCTTTCACCTTCATCAAGAGGCTCTTTAGTTCCTCTTCACTTTCTGCCATAAGGGTGGTATCATCTGAGTATCTGAGGTTATTGATATTTCTCCCGGCAATCTTGATTCCAGCTTGAGCTTCATCCAGCCCAGCATTTCACATGATGTACTCTGCATATTAGTTAAATAAGCAGGGTGACAATATATAGCCCTGACATACTCCTTTCCCAATTTGAACCAGTCCATTTTTCCATGTCCAGTTCTAACTATTGCTTCTTGACATGAGCACAGGTTTCTCAGGAGACAGGTAAGATGGTCTGGTATTCCCGTCTCTTGAAGAATTTTCCACAGTTTGTTGTAATCCACACTGTCAAAGGCTTTGGTGTAGTCAGTGAAGTAGAAGTCGATGTTTTTCTGGGATTCTCTTGCTTTTTCTGTGATCCAACGGATGTTGGCGATTTGATGGTAATTTTGGCATGGTAATTAAGGTTAAGTGAGGTTATATGAGTGGGGCTCTAATCCAACCTCATGGTGTCTTTATACAAAGAACAAGAGACATCAGAGATCAGTTTCTTTCCACCCACGTGCACAGAGGAAAGACCAAGTGAGGACACAGTGAGAAGGAAGTTGTGTACAAGCCACGAAGAGAGATCTCATGAGAAACCAGCCCCAAGAGCACTTTGATCTTGGATGTCTTACCTCCAGAACTGTGAGAAAATTAATTTCTGTGGTTTAAGCCAACAAAGTTGTGGTACTTTGTTAGGACAGGTTTAGAAGAACAATATAGTTGTGCAGAAATTTCCCTTATTACCCACCACATTTACCCCCCTACTCCACATCCAGTTTCCCTATTATAAACATCTTACATTAATATGGTATATTTATTACAACTAATGAGCCAATATTGATATGTTACTATTAGCTAAAGTTTATCATTTATTCAGATTTCTTTAGTTCTTCCCTAGTATCATTTTTCTTTTTCATGATCCCACCTAGTACATTAAATTACATTTAGTTGTCATGTCTCCCTCTTCTTGGCCATGACAGTCTCAGATTTTCCTTGTTTTTGCTGCTCTTGATAGTTTTCAGAAGTATTGATTAGGTATATTGTGGGATGCCCTCTATGGATTTTATCTGACTTTTTTTTCATGATTAGACTATGGTTATGGGTTTGGCCATACCAGAACAATACCTCTCTGAGCATCCCATCTGAATTATTTCCACATCCTATAACCTGATTTTTAAAAATAGATAAAAGATTTGAATGGACATCTTACCAAAAAAGAGTACAGAAAATAAGTGCATGAACAAATGTTCACTACCTTTAGTCATTAGGGAAGTACAAATTAAAATAGCAATGAAATACCACTGCATCAGCACAAAAATGGCTTAAATAAAAAGGACCAAAAATAACAATTGTTGATAAGGATATGGAGCAACCACAGTGTTTGTACACTGCTGGTGGGAAGCCAAAATGGCACATTTGCTCTGGAAAACTGGCCATCCTATGAAATTAAGCAAACACTTACTATCAGACCCAGTAATCCACTCCTAGATATTCATGCAAGAGAAATGAATATATATTTCACTGAAAGACTTGTACTTGAATATTCCAACTTTATGAATAATCAAAAACTGGAGACATCCAATTTCTTTTTTTTTTTTTCTGGTTGTTCTGGGTCTTCCTTGTTGCAGGCAGGCTTTCTCTAGTTGTGGCACTCGGGCTTAGTTGCCCCAAGCCTTGTGGGGTCTTAGTTCCCTGACGAGGGATTGAGCCCACATCCCCTGCAATGGGAGGCAGATTCTTAACCACTGGACCACAAGGGAAGTCCCTGAAACACACAAATGTTCATCAGCTTGTGAATGGGTAGACTGTGTGCTATATCCAAATGATGGAATACTACTCAGCAATAAAAACCAACATACTACTGAATCACACAACAACATGAATGAGTCCCAAAATCATTATGCTAAGCAAAAGAAGGCAGACATGAAAAACCATACACTGTGTGATTCCATTTATGTAATATACTAGAAAAGTAGAAACTAGTGTTACTGAAAGGTGATGAGTGGTTGCCAAAGATAGGAAAAAAATCACAAAAGAGCAAAGGTAAACTTTTGGGTTGATGGAAATTCTCTATGCCATAACTGCAAGGGCAGTTAAACAATTATATGCACTTAAAAGAATTCATTGATTGTATACTTAGATTTTGTGACATTTATTGATATCAATTATACCTCAATAATATCATTTTTAAAAAACTTTAAAATTAAGTCTTTTTTTATTGCCCCAATATTTTTCTCCCAGTGGGTATTTGATATTAGAACCAAAGTAACTGCTATTGGAAGTTAATAACAAATAGCTTCAATTGATAAACATTTAACATGGGGCATTTTGAATGACCTAAGTTGCCAACTTCACTTTTCTCAGGATAAATTAAAAATAAGATAGAGGGGGCGGTTGACATAATGAATTTTGCTTCGACAGAAGGCTGCTTTGGTGTTTTATTTGATCTGAAATGGAAAGGTGACAAATATGGGGATCATTTTAGTTCAGATGTATCAAATCTCCTTTATTATTCTAGAGCAAATATTAGTGGGTTGAATGAATCTCAAGCTAGACATTTCTCAGGTCTATTTTTAAACTCAAACTGGCTCTTTCCCAGAAAGAAGAGAAACAAAAATTTACTGGCAGTAAAGCCTTTACCTTTTTTCATTGAATTTTCTGAGGAGATTTTTATAAAAAAGAAAAAAAAAGCCTCTGAAAAATCAGAACAGATGGAACATTATGAGAGCATTGCAGAACAGAATACTTTTCTGAGTACTTAGAAGAAAATAAAGTGCTCAAAGAGACCTTGTCTTTTTAAAACATCAGTTGACTAGAGACAGAGTATCAGATGTAGTAAATATTTGCCTTTCTTTGAAAGCACTGAAAACAATAAAAGCCCAATCACATTAAACTGTTCTCAAGGTTGGTCTGTAAGCCACCAGTCCAAAGGATTTTCATCTGAAAAGAGTTTGTAGAATCTTTCTTAGCAATGAGATAGTTGAATGGTTTGGTAAAGCTTGAGAGAGTTGATTAAAATGTTGCTCATTAACATTCATGCTTTCTTTGGCCTAACCAGAAAACTAGCCTTTAGATATCAGAAAACTTAAATTTTAAACAGTGCAAACTCCACATGGGGAAAGGGATAGCTGAGAAAATCCTAGATATGGCAGCCATGTTTTGTATTCACTAAGATTTCATAGTCTTTCACTAAGGTTTCTACAATCTCATCTTGTAGACAGATGAATAGGTATTAGAGTAAGTTACATGGTTCTTTGCAGCAGAAAAAAGATGTGAGGTGGCCTATACATGGTTGAGGGAGAGTGTGGAGGACTCCAAATGTTAACTGTGATTTCCAGTTCACCAAGACGCATTCATCACATAGACTTGCTACCAAACCACTGGGGATGAGACAGTGTAGGGGAACACAATACAGCTGCCAGTGAAACAGACCAGAAAACTATCAGTCCCAGGGAAAGGTACTGGAGGGAAGTGTCACAAACACAGCAGTGACTCTCTGCCAAACAGATAACAGTTGGTTTGTTTTTTTTTAAACATCACGCTTGACAAATCCTTCCTGAGTTTCAAAGGGAAGAGACAAATAAGCTACCATTTTGTTATCAATAAAGGTAGCAGGTATCAAAGGGTTAAATATCATCATAAGAACAAAATTGAGAGGGAACATGGCAAGCTATCATAAGAAAAAAAGAAAGAAAAATAAGTGCAGTAAGAACAATAAAAGCAAAATCTTCCTCCAAGGGAAGCTGGGAGTACATTTTCTTGGCTGAAGATCTAGTGTGAATAAAAGGGAAAAAAATTACATCTTGAAAAGGCCAAATGAAATGGTAAACTAACCTTCAGTACTAATGAGATTGTCAAGAGGCCTTTAGATGGGTGATAAGGAGTGCTGGTCTTTTGACACCTGAGGCTGTTGACAAAGCTTAAAGAAATTGGCAAAAGTCTCAAAAATGCTTTCAAAATCACTTCATTGTGATTCTTTTTAGTTCAGGAAAATCAAATATATGCCTATGGCTCTTAGGTGAGTGGGGAGTGAAAAGGATAAATGTAGTGTTGTGACAAATCCAAAATGTTTAGAAACCATTGTGTCTGTGTCTTTGAATGTTTGGAGTTGCACAATGTTTGCAGAGATGATCTAAAAGTGGATGGTTAGACTGGGCTACAGATGGCTGCCTGGATAAAAATGGGGATCCTAAGAAACCCAACACAGTCTTCTCTGCGCATCAGAAACAAGTATGGTTTAATGAGGTCACCTCCTCTAAGACATACAGGTGATATATAGCTTTGATCATTTGACAAGCATGACTTCTCCAGGGACAGTGTGTGATCAAGAAGCCAGGTCTGTTCCGGGACCTGGATCTAAATGCTGGAATCTCAAGAAGTCTGGGAATTGGACTTTGGCTATCATGGAAGAAGACATTTTAAGAATTAGTTTTTCTTCCTGGCTAAAGAGGCATTGAAGAAGAAATAGCTTTTTTTCTGCTGCCATTGGAAGAATATATCTATCTATTTATTTACCTACTGAAAGCTTATGGTGAATGATGTTGGATTCGTGATCTCCGAAGAAGAAGATTTAGCCTTGGGACCAGGAACCAGGCTTGATCACTCAAGAGATTTTGTGTCAGTTCAGTTCAGTTCAGTCACTCAGTCGTGTTTGACTCTCTGCGACCCCATGGACTGCAGCATGCCAGGCTTCCCTGTCAATCACCAACTCCCGGAGCTTACTCAAATTCAAGTCCATAGAGTCAGTGATGCCATCCAACTGTCTCATACTCTATCCTCCCCTTCTCTTCCTGCCTTCAATCCTTCCCAGCATCAGGGTCTTTACCAATGAGCCATTTCTTCATATCAGGTGGCCAGTGTATTGGAGTGACAGCTTCAGCATCAGTCCTCCCAATGAATATTCAGGACTGATTTCCTTTAGGATGGACTAGTTGCATCTCCTTGCAGTCCAAGGAACTCTCAAGAGTCTTCTCCAACACCACAGTTCAAAAGCATCAATTCTTCTGCCCTCAGCTTTCCTTATAGTCCAACTAGCACATCCAGACATGACTACTGGAAAAACCATAGCCTTGACTAGATGGACCTTTGTTGGCAAAGTAATGTCTCTGCTTTTTAATATGCTGTCTAGGTTGGTCATAACTTTTTTCCAAGGAGAAAGCATCTTTTACTTTCATGGCTGCGGTCACCATCTGCCATGATTTTGGAGCCCAAAAAATAAAGCTGTCACTGTTTCCATTGTTTCTCCATCTATCTGCCATGAAGTGATGGGACCGGACGCCATGAACTTTGTTTTCTGAATGTTGAGTTTTAAGCCAACTTTTTCACTCTCCTCTTTCACATTCATCAAGAGGCTCTTTAGTTCCTCTTTGCTTTCTGCCATAAGGGTGGTGTCATCTGCATATCTGAGGTAATTGATATTTCTCCCAGAAATCTTGATTCCAGATTGTGTTTCTTCCAGGCCAGCATTTCCCATGATGTACTCTGCATATAAGATAAATAAGCAGGGTGACAATGTACAGCCTTGATGTACTCCATTCCCTATTTGGAACCTATCTGTTGTTTCATGTCTAGTTCTAACTGTTGCTTCTTGACCTGTGTACAGGTTTCTCAGGAGGCAGGTCAGGTGGTCTGGTATTCCCATCTCTTGAAGAATTTTTCAGTTTGTTGTGATCCACACAGTCAAAGGCTTTGGCATAATCAACAAAGCAGAAGTAGATGTTTTTCTGGAACTCTCTTGCTTTTTTGATGATCCAGCAGATGTTGGCAATTTGAACTCTGGTTCCTCTGCCTTTTCTAAATCCAGCTTGAACATACGGAAGTTAACGGTTCACATTTGGTTGAAACCTGGCCTGCAGAATTTTGAGCATTACTTTGATAGCATGTGAGATGAGTTCAATTGTGCAGTAGTTTTAGCATTCTTTGGCATTGTCTTTCTTTGGGATTAGAATGAAAACTGACCTTTTCCAATCCTGTGGCCACTGCTGAATTTTCCAAATTTGCTGGCACTTTGAGTGTAGCATTTTCACAGCATCATCTTTTATGATTTGAAATAGCTCAACTGGAATTCCATCACCTCCACTAGCTTTGTTTGTAGTGATGCTTCCTAAGGCCCACTTGACTTCGCATCCCAGGATGTCTGGCTCTAGGTGAGTGACCACACCATCATGGTTATCTGAGTCATGAAGATCTTTTCTGTATAGTTCTTCTGTGTATTCTTACCACCTCTTCTTAATATCTTCTGCTTCTGTTAGGTTCATACTATTTCTTTCCTTAATTGTGCCCATCTTTGCATGAAATGTTCCCTTAGTATCTCTAATTTCCTTGAAGAGATCTCTAGTCTTTCCCATTCTATTCTTTCCCTCTATTTCTTTGCATTGATCACTGAGGAAGGCTTTCTTATCTCTCCTTGTTATTCTTGGGAACTCTGCGTTCAAATGGGTGTATCTTTCCTTTTCTCCTTTGCCTTTTGCATCTTTTCTTTTTTCAGCTATTTGTAAGGCCTCCTCAGACAATCATTTTACCTTTTTGCCTTTCCTTTTCTTGGGGATGGTCTTGATCCCTGCCTCCTGTACAATGTCACGAACCTCTGTCCATAGTTCTACAGGCACTCTGTCTATTAGATCTAATCCCTTGAATCTATTTGTCACTTCCACTATATAATTGTTAGGGATTTGATTTAGGTCATACCTGAATGGTCTAGTGGTTTTACCCACTTTCTTCAATTTAAGTCTGAATTTGGCAATAAGGAGTTCATGATCTGAGCCACAGTCAGCTCCTGGTCTTGATTTTGCTGACTGTATAGAGATTCTCCATCTTTGGCTGCAAAGAATATAATCTTTTATATTATTTCACTGATTTCACTATTGACTGATTTCACTATTGACCATCTGGTGATGTCCATGTGTAGTCTTCTCTTGTGTTGTTGGAAGAGGGTGTTTGCTATAACCAGAGCATTCTCTTGGCAGAACTCTGTTAGCCTTTGGCCTGCTTCGTTTTGTACTCCAAGGTCAATTTGCCTGTTACTCCCAGTATCTCCTGACTTTGTACTTTTGCATTCCATCCCCTATGTTGAAAAGGACATCTTTTTGGGGTGTTAGTATAGAAGGTCCTGTAGGTCTTCATAGAACCGTTCAACTTTAGCTTCTTCAGCATTAGTGGTCGAGGTATAAGCTTGGATTACTGTGATATTGAATGGTTTGCCTTGGAAACGAACAGAGATCATTCTGTCATTTTTGAGATTGCATCCAAGTACTGCATTTTGGACTTTTTTGTTGACTATGAGGACTACACCATTTCTTCTAACAGATTCTTGCCCATGGTAGTAGATGTAATGGTCATCTGAGTTAAATTCACCTATTCAAGTCCATTTTAGTTCACCGATTCCTAAAATATCGATGTTCACTCTTGCCATCTGCTGTTTGATGACTTCCAATTTGCCTTGATTCATGGACCTAACATTCCAGGTTCCTATGCAATATTGTTCTTCACAGCATCAGACTTTACTTCCATCACCTGTCATATCCACAACTGGATGTTGTTTTTGCTCTGGTTCCCTCTCTTCATTCTTTCTGTAGTCATTTCTCCACTGATCTGCAGTAGCATATTGGACACCTACCAACCTGGGGAGTTCATCTTTCAGTGTCCTATCTTTTTGCCTT
Source organism: Cervus canadensis (assembly GCF_019320065.1). NCBI lineage: Eukaryota > Metazoa > Chordata > Mammalia > Artiodactyla > Cervidae > Cervus > Cervus canadensis. Next base: position 50,905,666 of record NC_057400.1, on the reverse strand, counting down.
TTCATACTGTTCATGGGGTTCTCAAGGCAAGAATACTGAAGTGGTTTGCCATTCCCTTCTCCAGTGGACCATGTTTCGTCAGAATTCTCTACCATGTCCTATCTGTCTTGGGTGGTCCTACACGGCATAGCTCATAGTTTCATTGAGTTAGACAAGGCTGTGGTCTATGTGATCAGATTGGTTAGTTTTCTGTGATTGTGGTTTTCATTCTGTCTGCCCTATGATGGAAAAAAATAGGAGGCTTATGGAAGCTTCTTGATGGGAGAGACTGACTGAGGAGAAAACTGGGTCTTGTTCTGATGGGTGGGGCCACCCCAGTAAATCTTTAATGCAATTTTCTGTTGATGATTGGGGCTGTGTTCCTTCCCTGTTGTTTGACCTGAGGCCAAACTATGGTGGAGGTAATGGAGATAATGGTGACCTCCTTCAAAAGGTTCAAAATGTCTCATGCACACACTGCTGCACTCAGTGCCCCCAACCCTGGAGCAGTCCACCACTGACCCACTGGCTTCTGCTGGGGACTCCTGCACACTCACAGGCAAGTCTGGGTCAGTCTCTTGTGGAGTCACTGCTCCTTTCTCCTGGGTCCTGGTGCACACAAGCTTTTGTTTGTACCCTCCAAGAGTCTGTTTCCCCAGTCCTGTGTAAGTTCTGGCGGCTCTATCGTGGGGCTAATGCAGTAGACCTGGGTATGGCATAAGCCCTCTTAGAGGAGGTTGCCATTAACCCCACCATAGAGCTGCCAAAACTTACACAGGACTGGGGAAACAGACTTTTGGAGAGCTTTTGTGTAGCAGAGTTTTGTTAAAGTGAAAAGGGGACAGAGAAATCTTCTGACATAGACATCAGAAAGGGGACAGAGAGTGCTCCCCTCACTAGTCTAAACAAGGGCATTATATACTTTTTTAATTGGTTACATGAACCGTGAACTTCCAGATGTTCAAGCTGGTTTTAGAAAAGGCAGAGGAACCAGAGATCAAATTGCCAACATCCGCTGGATCATTGAAAAAGCACGAGAGTTCCAGAAAAACATCTATTTCTGCTTTATTGACTTTGCCAAAGCCTTTGGCTGTGTGGATCACAATAAACTGTGGAAAATTCTGAAGGAGATGGGAATACCAGACCACCTGACCCGCCTCTTGAGAAATATATATGCAGGTCAGGAAGCAACAGTTAGAACTGGACATGGACCAACAGACTGGTTCCAAATAGGGAAAGGAGTATGTCAAGGCTGTATATTGTCACCCTGCTTATTTAACTTATATGCAGAGTACATCATGAGAAATGCTGGGCTGGATGAAGCACAAGCTGGAATCAAGATTGCCAGGAGAAATATCAATTACCTCAGATATGCAGATGACACCATCCGTATGGCAGAAAGCAAAGAACTAAAGAGCCTCTTTACGAAATTGAAAGAGGAGAGTGAAAAAGTTGGCTTAAAGCTCAACATTCAGAAAACTAAGATCATGGCATCTGGTCCCATCACTTCATGGCAAATAGATGGGGAAACAGTGGAAACAGTGGCTGACTTTATTTTTCTGGGCTCCAAAATCACAGCAGATGGTGACTGCAGTCATGGAATTAAAAGATGCTTGTTCCTTGAAAGAAAAGTTATGACCAACCTAGACAGCATATTAAAAAGCAGAGACATTACTTTGCCAACAAAGTTCCAACTAGTCAAGGCTATGGTTTCTCCGGCAGTCATGTATGGATGTGAGAGTTGGACATAAAGAAAGCTGAGGACCGAAGAACTGATGCTTTTGAACTGTGGTGTTGGAGAAGACTCTTGAGAGTCCTTTGGACTGCAAGGAGATGCAAACAGTCCATCCTAAAGGAAATCAGTCCTGAATATTCATTGGAAGGACTGATGTTGAAGCTGAAACTCCAATCTTTTGGCCACCTGATGTGAAGAACTCACTCATTTGAAAAGACCCTGATGCTGGGAATGATTGAAGGGCAGAGGAGAAGAGGACGGCAGAGGATGAAATGGTTGGATGGCATCACTGACTCAATGGACATGAGTTTGAGTAAGCTCTGGGAGTTGGTGATGGACAGGGAGGCCTGGCATGCTGCAGTTCATGGGGTCACAAAGAGTTGGACACCACTGAGTGACTGAACTGAACTGAACTGATTACAAGGAATCAAAAGAATGTCTCAAGTTTGTAAAAATTTTACCAGACCCACTCCCACAATTTACATTTTAAGATGACTGGATTAGAACTAACAATTGAAAGATCTTCCTAGACTCACTCCCATAATATACATTCTAAGATAACAGGATTAGTCAGAAGGTTTTCAAGAAGGAGAAACTGTCCTCAAGTAGGATACACTGTTGTTCTATAATCCTTAGTACAGTGTTTAAACTGAGTTGTTTGTTGTGCAATCATCAGCTCTGGGCTTAAAGCAAGAAAATCGTGTGCTTTTCTCCTCCTTGAGAACCCCAGACCCCTCTCTCCTCCTTGGGGAGCCTGGAGTTCTTATCAACCTGCCTAAGAATTGACTCTCTCAATATCATGTATCAAATTCCTGGCCTACAAAGATTGGGAGTGAGCCACAGAAAAGAATGAAATATCGGCATTTGCAGCAACATGATGGACCTAGAGATTATCATACCAAGTCAGAGAAAGACAAATATTCACTTATATGTGGCATCAAAAAAAAAGGGGGGGATACAAGTGAACTTATTTACAAAACAGAAATAGATTCACGGTCATTGAAAACAAACTTATGGTTACCAAATAGGAAGTAGGGGAGGATAAATTAGGACTATGGGATTAACTGAAGAGTCTCTTGATAAAAGTGAAAGAGGAAAGTGAAAAAGCTGGCTTAAAACTCAACATTCAAAAAACTAAGATCATGGCATCCAATCCCATCACTTCATGGCAAAATGATGGGGAAATAATGGAAACAGTGATAGACTATTTTCTTAGGCTCCAAAATCACTGCAGATGGTGACTTCAGCCATAAAACTAAAAGATGCTTGCTCCTTGAAGAAAAGCTCTGACCAAACCTAGACAGCATATTAAAAAGCAGAATTACTTTGCTGACAATGGTCCCTCTAGTCAAGGCTATGGTTTTTCTAGGAGTCATGTATGAATGTGAGAGTTGGACCATAAAGAAAGCTGAGCGCCAAAGAATTGATGCTTTTGAACTGTGGTGTTGGAGAAGACTCTTGAAAGGCTCTTGGACAGCAAGAAGATCAAACCAGTCCATCCTAAAGGAAATAAGTCCTGAATATTCTTTGGAAGGACTGATGCTGAAGTTGAAACTCCAATACTTTGGCCACCTTATGTGAAGAACTGACTCATTGAAAAAGACCCTGATGGTAGGCAAGATTGAAGGCAGGAGGAGAAGGGGATGACAGAGATAAGATAGTTGGATAGCATCACTGACTCAGTGGACATAAGTTTGAGCAAGCTCCAGAGTTGGTAATGGACAGGGAAGCCTGGCATCTGCAGTCCATGGGGTTAGCAAAGAGTTGGACATGACTGAGCGACTAACTGAACTGAACTGATAAGATTAGCAAATAGACATTACCTTTGCTGGAGCAGCTGTGAAGAGATACCCCACGTCCAAGGTAAGAAAACCCAAGTAAGACAGTAGGTATTGCGAGAGGGCATCAAAGGGCAGACACACGGAAACCATAATCACAGAAAACTAGCCAATCTGATCATATGAACCACAGTTTTGTCTAACTCAATGAAACTAAGCCATACCTTGTGGGGCCTAGATCTGATAGACAGAGGGCCTGATGAACTATGGACGGAGGTTTGTGACATTATATAGGAGACAGGGATCAAGACCATCCCCATGGAAAAGAAATGCAAAAAGGCAAAATGGTTGTCTGAGGAGGCCTTACAAATAGCTGTGAAAAGAAGAAAAGCGAAAAGCAAAGGAGAAAAGGAAAGATATTCCCATTTGAATGCAGAGTTCCAAAGAATGGCAAGGAGAGATAAGAAGGCCTTCCTCAGCAATCAATGCAAAGAAATAGAAGAAAAGAATAGAATGGGAAAGACTAGAGATCTCTTCAAGAAAATTAGAGATACCAAAGGAACATTTCATGTAAAGATGGGTTGATAAAGGACTGAAATGGTATGGACCTAACAGAAGCAGAAGATATTAAGAAGAGGTGGCAAGAATACACAGAAGAAGATGTACAAAAAAGATATTCATGACCCAGATAATCATGATGGTGTGATCACTCACCTAGAGCCAGACATCCTGGAATGTGAAGTCAAGTGGGCCTTAGAAAGCATCACTACTAACAAAGCTAGTGGAGGTGATGGAATTCCAGTTGAGCTATTTCAAATCCTAAAAGATGATGCTATGAAAGTGCTGCACTCAATATGCCAGCAAATT